>NW_027437065.1:0-35447 GCF_047716275.1 Strix uralensis
TCTTCCTCCTCCTCCTCCTCCTCCTCCTGGTGCAGGTACATCACGTTCCGCACGGGTTTGGGCTTCACCTCCGCCGTGTCGCAGGGGTCGTCGCTGTCACCTGGAGGGGGGTGTGGGGGGGGACATAACGCACACAGACAATTGTAGGGACCCCCCCCCCAGGGCTGCACAATGTCCCCCCCCCCCCCCCCCCCCAAATACCTTCGCTGTCCAGGATGTAGTCGCGGGGAACATGATGCCGCAGCCCATGAGTCGCCCTTGTAGCAGCGGGGCCGAAGGGGTCCCCCACCCCGCTGCCGTGGAAGATCTTCCGTCATCTGGGTGGGTGGGGGGGGGGCGGAAAAATGTCACAGGGACCCCCCCGCAGCGCTGGGTCCTTCCCTGTTCCCACCCCATGGGGCTGCCCCCCAAAATTCCCACCCCACAGGGCTGCCCCCCCCCCCCCCAAAGGAGAGGTGATGGGGGATAAATTGGTACCAGGAGGAGGAGGAGGAGGATGAAGGCTGGAGGGGGGGGGCGGGGGGGGGCACCAGCATGTGGCCCGTGTGGTGTTTTGGGGGGACACAGACACACGGGGGGGGGGGGGGCAGTACAACAGACCCAACCCACTGGGGAGACTGGGAAAGAAAAGGGGGGGGGGGGGGGATATTGGCTGCTGAGCCCCCCCCATTAGCCCAGGGTGGGGGTCCCAGCCCCCCAAATACCACCAGGGGGGTCCCCACGATATAATTGGGGGGGGGGGGTGTCTCATCATTATGGGGGGGGACCCCGTAATTAGCACAGGGGGTGCTCACCTGCGTGATACGCCACCGAGCCCCTGCTCCAGCCGGGGTGGCGGTTTTTGGGGTAATCCTGAGGAAGAGGAAGGGGATGAAGGTTTGGGGGGGTCAGGGGGGGGTGTCAGCAGCTTGGGGGGGCCCCCCCGGCACCCCCTCACCTTGCGGGCCAGCCCCAGGGCGATGTAACATTTCTCGCCGGGGTCGACGATCTCCACCTCGAAGTAGTGGCTGCGGGTGCTGAGGGGGCGTCGCGCCTGCGCCAGCCCCACGTCCACGATGCTTTTGCCTTTGCCCACGTACTCCAGCAGCTGCGGGGGGGGGCACGGGGGGGGGACACACAGAGAGAGAGAGAGAGGGGTTTGGGGGTACCCCCCCCGCACCCCGCGATGGGCAGCGGAAAGGGGGGGGAATGGGGGGGTTGAGGTGAAATGAGGGGGGGGGGGGGGCCAAAACTGGGAGGGGGGGCAGGTGAAAGCTGGAAAGGGGGGGGGGGGGGGACACGACACCCCCCAAAAAATGGGGGGGGGGGCTCAAATTTGGGGAGGGGGGTGTTAAACAGGGAGGATGACACCCCAAAGCTGGAGGAGAGAGGGGGCAGCATCCAAAACTGGGGGGATGAGACCCCAAACTCGAGGGGGGGGCTCAAAAATGGGGGGGGGCACCAAAATCTGCGGGGGGGGGGACACAACGATGACACACAGAGAGGGGTTTGGGGGTACCCCCCCCCGCACCCCACGATCGGCAGCAGAAAGGGGGGAATGGGGGGGTTGAGGTGAAATGAGGGGGGGGGGGGGCAAAACTGGGAGGGGGGGGAAGGGGGGGGCAGGTCAAAGCTGGGAGGGGGCAGGGGGGGACGACACACCCCAAAAAATGGGGGGGGGGGGCTCAAATTTGGGGAGGGGGGTGTTAAACTGGGAGGATGACACCCCAAAACTGGGGGGGGGGGGGGGAGCATCCTAAAAGTGGGGGGATGAGACCCCAAACTCGAGGGGGGGGGGCACCAAAATCTGGGGAGTGGGGGGGGGGGGTGGGGGGGTCCCAAACGGGAAGATGACACCCTGAAGCTGGGGGGGGGGGGGGGGGGGGGGGGCAGCATCCCAAAGTTGGGGGGGCAGTGACACCCCAAACTTGGGGGGGGGGGGAGAAGACACCCCAAATCTGGAGGGGGGGGTACACACGATGCTCCCAGCCCCCAGGAACAAGCGGCCCCCCCAAAGGGACATGGGGGGGGGGGGGGGGCACACAGGGACTGTCTTGACCCCCCCCCCCTTGTCGGTGGGGCCGGCCCCCCCCCCCCCCCCCCCACCAGCGGTGCCGGGAAGCGGGTGGAAGCTCCCGGGGGGGCTGTTTACGCCGCCCACATTCCTGCCCCCCCGCGGCCCCCCCCCCGCCTTGGGGTGGGGGCGGGAAAAAAAAAAAAAAATAATAATTTCCTTCGAGAGCCATAAAACAGCCTTTTTTTCCCCCAAAAAAATGTCAGCGAAGGCGGGTCTGGGGTGCCTGGTTATGTGAGGGGGGGGGGCATAGGGGGGCCCCCCCCAGCACCCCACTGAAGCTGAGGGGGGCCACGGGGGGGGGGGCCACAGCCCCCAGTTGAGTTTTGGGAGGGAACGGCTGAAAAAATGTGGAAAAGGGTAAAAATGAAGCGAGACGGCGGCTGGGGGGGGGGGGGGGGGGGACATGGGAGGGTCCTGGGCATTGCTGGGGACCCCCCCCTGAAAAATGGGGGGTGGAATGGGGGGCAGGGAACCCAGACAATGAGGGGGGGGGGACTGAGGTTGGGGGGGGGCGACACCCGCTCTGACAGCGGCCAGGGGTGAAGCTCCAAGCGCCCCCCAACCTTTGGGGGGGGCCCCCAAACTCCCCCCCCCCCCCCGGTTAGTGCCAGCATTGTTCAACGGCAGCGGGTGGCGCTGGGGGGGGGGGGGACAAGGGGGGGGGGGGGGACGGAAAATGGCCCCCGGCGCTGAGCTGCAAACCCTTAAAAAACTCGGGGGGGGGGTCGCGGCCGCGGGTTGGGTTTTGCAAAGGGCAGGGGGGGGCCCCGCTGAGCTGCCCCCCCCCCCCCCCGAAAAGGGCACAGCTCAGCCCCCCGCCGCCTTGTGAAAGTTTGGGCCCCCCCCCACACACAAAGTGGGGGTGACATGGGATTTTGGGGATCCCATGGAGGGGGGGGACACACACACCCCCCCCCGTGCAGCGGTGGGGGGGGGTCCCCTGAAGAAATTAGAAATTGTAGATTCTGGGGGAAAACGGCCCCTTTTTGGGGCTCCCCGCAGAACTTGGGGGGTCACCTCTCCCCAGCGTGACCCCAAAACCCCCCCTCAGCCCTGACACCCCCCAAAAGGGGCTTCGTGCTGACGCTGGGGACCCCAGGACCCGCAGCGGGGGGGTCCCCAAGTCATGAGGGAAATTGGAGTGAGATCGATTCTGGGGCAAAACAGCCCCTTTTTGGGTCTCAGCACAGAACTTGGGGGGTCACCTCTCCCCAGTGTGACCCCAAACCCCCCTCAGCCCTGACACCCCCCAAAAGGGGCTTCATGCTGACACCAGGGACCCCAGGACCTGCGGCGGGGGGGGGTGACAGTGGGGGTGCAGGCGGGGGGGTCCCCAACTCATGAGGGAAATCGGAGCAAGATCGGTTCTGGGGGAAAACGGCCCCTTTTTGGGGCTCCCCGCAGAACTTGAGGGGTCGCCTCTCCCCAGCGTGACCCCAACCCCCCCCCCTCAACCCTGACACCCCCCAAAAGGGGCTTCGTGCTGACGCTGGGGACCCCAGGACCTGCGGCGGGGGGGTCCCCAACTTATGAGAGAAATTGGAGCGAGATCAGTTCTGGGGCAAAACAGCCCCTTTTTGGGTCTCAGCACAGAACTTGGGGGGTCGCCTCTCCCCAGCGTGACCCCAAACCCCCCCTCAGCCCTGACACCCCCCACAAGGGGCTCTGTGCTGACACCGGGGACCCCAGGACCTGCGGAGGGGGGGTCCCCAACTTATGAGGGCAATCAGAGCAAGATCGATTCTGGGGGAAAACAGCCCCTTTTTGGGTCTCAGCACAGAACTTGGGGGGTCGCCTCTCCCCAGTGTGACCCCAAACCCCCCCTCAGCCCTGACACCCCCCAAAAGGGGCTTCGTGCTGACGCTGGGGACCCCAGGACCTGCGGCGGGGGGGGTGACAGTGGGGGTCCCCAACTCATGAGGGAAATCGGAGCGAGATCAGTTCTGGGGCAAAACGGCCCCCTTTTTGGTCTCAGCACGGAACTTGGGAGGTCGCCTCTCCCCAGCGAGACCTCAAACCCCCCCCAATCCTGACACCCCCCCCAAGGGGCTCTGTGCTGACACCGGGGACCCCAGGACTTGCGGCGGGGGGGTCCCCAACTCATAAGGGCAATCAGAGCGAGATCAGTTCTGGGGCAAAACAGCCCCTTTTTGGGTCTCAGCACAGAACTTGGGGGGTCGCCTCTCCCCAGTGTGACCCCAAACCCCCCCTCAACCCTGACACCCCCCAAAAGGGGCTTCGTGCTGACGCCGGGGACCCCAGGACCTGCGGCGGGGGGGGGTGACAGTGGGGGTGCAGGCGGGGGGGTCCCCAACTCATGAGGGAAATAGGAGCCATATCGATTCTGGGGGAAAACGGCCCCTTTTTGGGTCTCAGCACAGAACTTCGGGGGTCACCTCTCCCCAGTGTGACCCCAAACCCCCCCTCAGCCCTGACACCCCCCAAAAGGGGCTTCGTGCTGACGCTGGGGACCCCAGGACCCGCAGCAGGGGGGTTGACAGTGGGGGTCCCCAACTCACGAGGGAAATGGGAGCGAGATCAGTTCTGAGGCAAAACAGCCCCTTTTTGGGGCTCCCCGCAGAACCTGGGGGGTCCCCTCTCCCCAGCGTGACCCCAAACCCCCCCTCAGCCCTGACACCCCCCCCCAAGGGGCTCTGTGCTGACACTGGGGACCCCAGGACCCGCGGCAGGGGGGTCCCCAACTCATAAGGGCAATCAGAGCGAGATCAGTTCTGGGGCAAAACAGCCCCTTTTTGGGGCTCCCCGCAGAACCTGGGGGGTCCCCTCTCCCCAGCGTGACCCCAAACCCCCCTCAGCCCTGACACCCCCCCCAAGGGGCTCTGTGCTGACACCGGGGACCCCCAGACCCGCCATGGTGGCCACGTCCCCCCAACTTTGTCCCCCACCTGTAACACCCCCGCGGCTGCTGGACCCTGCGCAGGGCTGGGGCGGGGGGGTGGCTCCTCTCTAGACCCCCCCCCCCCCCCCAAAAAAAAGGGGGCGCGGGCGCTCACCGTGCCGCAGACCCGCACGTCGTGCAGGCGCCCCCACTCCTCCTCGTAGCTGTCGACCATCATGGCGCTGTCGTCCTCCTCGGTGCCCAGCTCCGCGTGCAGGTGCAGCCGCACCTCCTCCCCCAGCGAGTGCATCCCCACGGCCGGAACAGCCCCTCGGGCGCCAGCGGCAGCACGGTGGAGCCCACCTGGGGGGGCGGGGGGGTCAGGGGGGGGGTGTTGGGGGGGTATTTGGGGGGTGGGGAGAGCCTGGCGTGGGGGGTGAGATCCTGATGTGGGGGCATTGGGGGGTTGGTGGGGTGGGGGTGTGGGGAGAGGCTGGCGTGGGTGGGTTGGGGGGTGAGTGGGGGGTGTTGGGGGGCATTGGGGGGTATTTGGGGGGTGGGTGTGAGGAGAGTCTGGGGTGGGGGGGGTGGGGGGGTGAGTGGGAGGGGTGTTGGGGGGGGTATTTGGGGGGTGGGGAGAGCCTGGCGTGGGGGGTGAGTGGGGGGGTGTTGGGGGGAGATCCTGCTGTGGGGGTATTGGGGGGTGGGTGTGGGGGCATTGGGGGGGGACTGGGGGGTGGGTGTGGGGAGAGTCTGGGGTGGGGGGGGTGGGGGGGTGAGTGGGAGGGTGTTGGGGGGGGTATTTGGGGGGTGGGGAGAGCCTGATGTGGGGGTATTGGGGGGTTGGTGGGGTGGGGATGTGGGGAGAGGCTGGCGTGGGGGGGTTGGGGGG
The DNA here is from genome assembly GCF_047716275.1 of Strix uralensis. Classification (NCBI taxonomy): domain Eukaryota; kingdom Metazoa; phylum Chordata; class Aves; order Strigiformes; family Strigidae; genus Strix; species Strix uralensis. The sequence continues at coordinate 5,788 of NW_027437065.1, forward strand.
GTGAGTGGGGGGGTTTTGGGGGACGTTGGGGGGTATTTGGGGGTGGGGAGAGCCTGGCGTGGGGGGTGAGTGGGGGGGTGTTGGGGGGGAGATCCTGATGTGGGGGTATTGGGGGGTTGGTGGGGTGGGGGTGTGGGGAGAGCCTGGCATGGGGGGGTTGGGGGGGTGAGTGGGGGGGTTTTGGGGAGAGCGTGGCATGGGGGGGGTGAGTGGGGGGGGTATTGGGGGGCATTGGGGTGGGACCCTGTTGTGGGGGATTGTTGGGGTGGGGGGTATGGGCGGGGGAGGAATTGGGGGGTGGGTGTGGGGAGAGCCTGGCGTGGGGGGGTTGGGGGGTGAGTGGGGGGGTGTTGGGGGGCATTGGGGGGTATTTGGGGGGTGGGTGTGGGGGGGTGAGTAGGGGCTTGTTGGGGGGTATTGGGGGGCTGTTGGGGAATATCGGGGGTTGTTTGGGGGGTTGTTGGGGTGTGGGCAGACCTGGCTGTAAGGGTTGGAGACTGTCAGGTGTGGGGGGGACCCAGTTATGGGGGGGGTGAGCATCGGGGGGCAGCTATGGGGGAGCCCCGTACAGCAGCCAGGTACAGGGGCCCCGGCTATGGGGGAGCCTGAGTGTGGGGGGGGGCCCTGGTGTGGGTATATGGGGGGGGTCAGGTAAAGCATCGGGGGGGCCTCACCCGTTTCCCGTTCTTGGTGAAGAAGATCTGGGCCGTCTGCACCTCGAAGGACACGAGCTCGATGCCGCAGCCGATGCGATCCCCGGAGCTGCACTTGGTGCCGAACTGCCGGCCCTTGGCCCGGCCGCTGTACAGCCTGGGGGGGCCGGGGGGGGGCCACTGAGCACCGTGGCCACCTCAGAAAGGGAGTGGCCGGATCCCTTCGCCAGCGGCCACAGGAACCCCCCAAACCTGCTCCTCGGGGCAGAGCGGCTCTGGGCAGCACCCCGGGGCCTGGGGACGCTCTGGGTGCCGACAGCCCCTCCTGGGCCTCAGTAGCCCCCCCCGGGCCTCAGTAGCCCCCCACCCAGGTCTCAGTAGCCGCCCCCCACTCCACCCCGAGATCTTAGTAGCCTCCCCCCCCCCATCCCAGGGCCTCAGTAGCCTCCCACCCCCCCACCCCGGGGCCTCAGTAGCCTCCCACACAGGTCTCAGTGGCCTCCCCGCCCCCCCCCCCCCGCCCCCGGTCTCAGTAGCCTCCCCTTGAGGTCTCAGTAGCCTCCCACCCCCCCCCCCGCCCCCCGCCCCCCGGGGTCTCAGTAGCCTCCCCCCCCCGTGTCCCAGTAGCCTCCCCCCCGCGTCCCAGTAGCCTCCCCCCCCCCACGTCCCAGTAGCCTCCCCCCCCCCACGTCCCAGTAGCCTCCCCCCACCACGTCCAGTAGCAGCCTCCCCCCCCCACGTCCCAGTAGCCTCCCCCCCACCACGTCCCAGTAGCCTCCCCCCCCACCACGTCCCAGTAGCCTCCCCCCCACCACGTCCCAGTAGCCTCCCCCCCACCACGTCCCAGTAGCCTCCCCCCACCACGTCCCAGTAGCCTCCCCCCACCACGTCCCAGTAGCCTCCCCCCCACCACGTCCCAGTAGCCTCCCCCCCCGCGTCCCAGTAGCCTCCCCCCCCATCCCAGTAGCCTCCCCCCCCACGTCCCAGTAGCCTCCCCTCCACGTCCCAGTAGCCTCCCCCCACCACGTCCCAGTAGCCTCCCCCCACCACGTCCCAGTAGCCTCCCCCACCGCGTCCCAGTAGCCTCCCCCACCGCGTTCCAGTAGCCTCCCCCCCCATCCCAGTAGCCTCCCCCCCCACGTCCCAGTAGCCTCCCCTCCACGTCCCAGTAGCCTCCCCCCCCCACGTCCCAGTAGCCTCCCCCCCCACGTCCCAGTAGCCTCCCCCCCACATCCCAGTAGCCTCCCCCCCAGGCCCCAGTAGCCCCCCACTCACTTCCCGTCATCGGCATGATACGCCACGGAGTCGGGCAACCAGCCGGGCTGGTGGTCCAGGCTGTAGTACTGCGGCACGAGGCCGACAGCGATGGTCCCCCGCACGCCGCTGTCCACGATGGACACCTTGGGGTGACACCGAGACACCCCGTCAGCCCACTGGGTGCTGGGGGGGGGGGCACCCCCCTTAAATTTGGTAGAGAAACGCCCCCCCCAGGGGCAAAAACTCACCTCAAAATAGTTGTTGTCCCTGGTGAGGGGCCGCGGGGCCACGTAGCAGCCGACCTCGCCGGAGTTGCCGTGATAACTGTGGGGGGACACGCGCCGGGTGACAGGAACCCCCCGACCGTGAGCACCCAGCCCCATTGGGGGGGGGTGGGGGGTGTGTGTGTGTCCCCCCCCCGCGGGTACCTGAGCGTGTCCCCGTCCACCAGGATGTGTTTGGCGCGTTCCTGGTAGCGAACGGCCCGAACCTCCCGGATCTCCCGGATCCGCCGGCGCCAGTTGAGGAACCTGTAGTGCAGGTTCAGGTCATCCATGGCGAGGGGAAACCTGCGGGGGGGGGCGGGGGGCGGCAATCAGGGCCCCCAGGAACCCCCCCATAAACGCTGTGGCCCCCCACAGCTCCCCCATAGCCATCCCCCCTCCCCACAGCTCCGCATCGCTGCCCCCCAACTCCACACTCAGCCCCCCCACAGCCGGGTCCCCTGTACCCACCCGGTATATGCGCCCCCCCCCATACTCCCCCCCCCATAACTGGGGCCCCCCCACACCCTTACAGCCAGACCCCCCAACAGGATCTTCCCACCCCCCCAATACCCCCACAACAACCCCCCACCGGGGTCACCCCATATTTAGCCCCCCCATACCCGGGCTCCCCTCTCCCCACCCCCCCATATATCCACACCAGGGCCCCCAGGACCCCCCCCAGCCTTTGGGACCCCCCCCCCCCCCCCAGCTCCCCCATAGCCATCCCCCCTCCCCACAGCTCCGCGTCGCTGCCCCCCAACTCCACACTCAGCCCCCCCACAGCCGGGTCCCCTGTACCCGCCCGGTATATGGGCCCCCCCCTACTCCCCCCCCACACACCCGGCCCCCCCATACCCGTACAGCCAGACCCCCCCACCGGGGACGAGCCCCCCCCAGACCCTCCCCCGCCGCCCTCACCGGCCCGGCCCCGCCCGCCCCCTCCATGGGCTCCGCGCTCCGGCCGCTCCCGGCTCCGGCGCCGCCGCCGCCGCCCTCACTCACATCCGGGGCCCTGCGCTGCTTCTTCCTCTTCCTCCTCCTCCTCTTCCCGCCCCGCCGCGCCACTCGGCCAATCGCTGTCCGATGCGCTCTGACTGACGGCTGGTTGCACCAATCGAAGGCCGAAAGAGAGGGCGGAGGGGCGGAGCCCGCTGGGGGCGGGAGGAGGTCACATGACCCCGCGGGCCCGGGAGAGAGAGCGCGCGCCCTAGCGGCGGGGCGGGGAACAGCGGGGAGGGCACTGGGGGGACTGGGGGATACTGGGGAGACTGGGGTGTGCACTGGGGAATACTGGGGGATACGGGGGAAACTGGGGGGACTGGGGAAACTGGGGGATACTGGGAAAACTGGGGGCACTGGGGGATACTGGGGAAACTGGGGGGACTGGGGGGACTGGGGAAACTGGGGTCTGCACTGGGGAAACTGGGGAATACTGGGGGACTGGGGGATACTGGGTTGTGCACTGGGAAGACTAGGGTCATTGCACTGGGAGAGACTGGGGTGTGCCCTGGGGGATACTGGGGCGGCTGGGGACAGTGGGTGATACTGGGGTCCCCACTGGGGCACGGCACTGGGCAGACTGGAGCGCGCACTGGGGGGCACTGGGGCGGGCACTGGAGCCACTGGGTGCTCCACTGGGAGCACTGGGGGATTGCGCTGTGCTCTGTACTGGGAGCACTGGGAGCACTGGGGGGGGTGCACTGGGGGACCGGGCTGTGCTCTGTACTGGGAGCACTGGGAGCATTAGGGGGGGCACTGGGGAATTGCGCTGTGCTCTGTACTGGGAGCACTGGGAGCACTGGGGGGGGGCACTGGAGGATTGTGCTGTGCTCTGTACTGGGAGCACTGGGGGACCGGGCTGTGCTCTGTACTGGGAGCACTGGGAGCACTGGGGGATTGCGCTGTGCTCTGTACTGGGAGCACTGGGAGCACTGGGGGGGGGCACTGGGGGATTGCGCTGTGCTCTGTACTGGGAGCACTGGGAGCACTGGGGGGGGGGCACTGGGGGACCGGGCTGTGCTCTGTACTGGGAGCACTGGGAGCACTGGGGGGGGTGCACTGGGGGACCGGGCTGTGCTCTGTACTGGGAGCACTGGGAGCACTGGGGGATTGCGCTGTGCTCTGTACTGGGAGCACTGGGAGCACTGGGGGGGGGCACTGGGGGATTGCGCTGTGCTCTGTACTGGGAGCACTGGGAGCACTGGGGGGGGGGGCACTGGGGGACCGGGCTGTGCTCTGTACTGGGAGCACTGGGAGCACTGGGGGATTGGGCTGTGCTCTGTACTGGGAGCACTGGGAGCACTGGGGGATTGCGCTGTGCTCTGTACTGGGAGCACTGGGGGGGGGGCACTGGGGGATTGCGCTGTGCTCTGTACTGGGAGCACTGGGAGCACTGGGGGACGCAATCGCGGACGCGCAGGGAGTACCGGGGGGGGGATCCCGAGCCCCCGGTGCCCCCCCCCCTCCCGTTACCCCGGGGGGGCGGCCCGGGGGGGGGGCGGGGGGGGGCGGCCGCGGTTACTTAAGGGCGGCGGCGGGGCCGGGCGCGGGCAGAGCGGGCGGCGGCGGGGACCGGCCCGGTGCGTCCCGGTCCCCGGTCCCGGTGCCGCCATGCGGGGGGGCTGGGGGCTGCTGCTGCTGCTGGGAGCGGCGGCGGCGGCGGCTCCGGTTACCGGGGGGGGCACGGGAACGGCGACGGCCTCGCCCCGCGGTCCCGGGGAGCCGTGCGGGGTTTACACCCCCGGTTGCGCCCGCGGGCTCCGGTGCATCCCCCGGCCCGGGGAACGCGCCCCGCTCCGCGCCCTGCTCCGGGGCACCGGGCTCTGCCGCCCGCTCCGCGCCCGCCCCGCCGCCACCGGCCCCCCCGCAGGTGAGAACCGGGAAGTCCCGGGGCGGGGGGGGGGCTGGGGCTGTCCGGGAGTCCCGGGGGAGCCCCGTGGCACCGGGAGGGCGGGATGGGGGCAGCGTGGGGGGGGGGGTGTCTGGGCACCGGGGACCCCCCGGGAGGAGCGGGCGGACACACACCGCGGGGGGGGGGTAAACGGGTGGAGGGACCGGGAGGAGCCCGGGGGGGGCACCGGGGGGGTGTCTGAACCCCCAGAGCTCCCCCCCCCCCACCTCCGGTATCTCCGGGTCAGCCCCGGGGTGCGGGATGGAGCCGGGGAGGGGGGGGGCGTAACCGTGGGACGGGTTGGGGGGATCCCTCCCCCCCCCCCGGGGGGAACCGGGGGGGGGGGGGGATGAGAAATGAGGGGGGGGCGCCGGGGGAACCCCCGTGTCCCGGCGTGGGGGCGGAGGGGACCCCCATAACCTGCGGGATGAGCTGGAAATGGGGGGGGGACACCCCTATCCCCGGGGGGGGCGGGTAGGACCCCCCCATCGGGGGGCGCTGGAAGGGGGGGGGACACACGACACCCTCCTATTTTGGGGGGGGGGGGGGGAAGAGGGGCCAGGGGACCCCCATATTGGGGGGCTGGGCCGCCCCCCAGTGGCAGCGGGCGGGACTGCAGAAGGGGGGGATTTGGGGGGGGGGGGGCGGCACAGGTTCAGCCCTGACACCCCCCCCCCACGTCCCCCCCCCAGGGGACAGCCCGCAGGAGGGGGCCCCCCCCACGCCGCCCCCCCCGGCTGACGGCAAGGAGGAGCTGGAGACGGTGGGTGCTGGGGGGGGGGGGGGGGGGTATAGTACCGGGATCTCGTGAAAGGGGGGTGCGGGGGGGGGTCCGGGGGGTCCGAGCACCCCCCGCTCCCCCTTCCCCGTGACCCCCCCCCCCCCCCGTGACCCCCCCGCAGGCCCCGTGCCGCGGGCACTTGGCCGCTGTCCTGCAGGAGCTGCGGGCCGGGCTGTACCGCAGCGCCGCCGCCATCTTCCTCCCCAACTGCGACACCCGCGGCTTCTACCGGCCCAAGCAGGTGGGGGGGGGCACGGGGGGGGGTGTAAGGGGGGGGGGGGGGTCACCCCGACACACCCCCCCTCCCCAAATCCTGGGGGTGGGACCCGGCAGAGCAGCGCTGGGGGAGGGAGGGGCTGGCGTGCCTCAGTTTCCCCGGGGGGGGGGGAGTGTGTGTGGGGGGGGGACACCCCAATGTTCTGACACACACCCCCCCCATTCGTGCCTCAGTTTCCCCGGGGGGGGGGCGCTATAGGGTCCACAGCCCCCCCGTGCCTCAGTTTCCCCGGGGTGGGGGGAGTGGGGGGGGGACACCCCAATGTTCTGACACCCCCCCCCCCTTCATGCCTCAGTTTCCCCGGGGAGGGGGGGCAGCACATCCTGGGGCCCCCCCTGTGCCTCAGTTTCCCCGGGGGGGGGCGCTATAGGGTCCACAGCCCCCCCGTGCCTCAGTTTTGAGGGGTGTCATGACCCCCCCGTGCCTCAGTTTCCCCGGGGGGGGGGGCGCTATAGGGTCCCCAGCCCCCCCGTGCCTCAGTTTCCCCCAGTTTTTGGGGGTGTTCCGTCCCCCCCCCCGTGCCTCAGTTTCCCCTTGCTGGGTGCTCCGGAGGGCAGAGCCCCCCCAAAACTTCCCGGGGGGTTCCCTGGGCCCCCCCCTCACCCCAATTTCCCCCCCCCCCCGCAGTGCCGGGCCTCCCAGGGACCGAAGCGGGGGCAGTGCTGGTGCGTGGACCGGAGGGGGCACCCGCTGGCGGGCACCGAGGGGCAGGGGGGGGGCCCCCCGCTGCCCCCCCGCCTGAGGGGGCCCCGGGGCTGGGACCCCGGAATACAGCGTGACGTGGGGAGCGGGGCCCCCCGTCTCTGTCTTGAAGGGGGGGGGACACACACACCCCCCAAAAGTGGGTTCAGCTCCCTCCACCCCCCCCCCGAGCTGCCCCTGCACCCCGAAACTGCCACAGACCCCCGCAAATACCCCCCCGCCCCCTGACACTGCCCCAAGCCACGCCCCTCCCGCCCCAAGCCACGCCCCCACCCCGCTAAACCACGCCCCATCGCTTAAGCCACGCCCCCGACCGCCCGAGCCGCGCCCTCGTCGCTGTCCAGGCCACGCCCCCCGTTCCCCGGTAACCGACTTCCTGGCGGGAAGCGGGAGGCCCCGTTCCGCGCGCGAGCGGCGTGGTGAGGGGACACGGGGGGACACGGGGGGACACCGGGGGGGGCGGAGGATCCGGGACCGGGGGTGGGGGGCGAGTGGGAGGGATCCGGCGCCATTGTGAGGCGGGGGGACACCGGGCCCCACGGTGGGCGGGGGGGGGCCCCGCGGCGGGCTGGGGGGGGGCGGTGGGGACCGCGGGGGGGCCCCCGGGGTGTGGGGGTGACCCCGCGGGAGGCTGGGGGCGGCGGTGGGGACCGTGGGGGGGCCCCCGGGGCGTGGGGGTGACCCCGCGGGAGGCTGGGGGCGGCGGTGGGGACCGCGGGGGGGCCCCCGGGGCGTGGGGGTGACCCCGCGGGAGGCTGGGGGCGGCGGTGGGGACCGCGGGGGGGCCCCCGGGGCGTGGGGGTGACCTGTGGGGCACCGGGGGGGGGGGGGGCACTGATGTGACCCAGCCCCATGGCAGCCTGTGGGGCACAGGGTGATGGAGCCCCCCCAACAGCCCCGTAGGTCCCGGGGTGACAGAGCCCCCCCAGCAGCCTGTGGGGCACGGGGTGACCCAACCCCACGGCAGTTTGGGGGCGCACAAGGTGATGGGGCCCCCCCCAGCTGCCTGTGGGGCACAGGGTGACCCAACCCCATGGCAGTTTGGGGGCGCACAGGGTGATGGGGCCCCCCCAGCTGCCACTGGGGCACAGGGTGACCCAACCCCATGGCAGTTTGGGGGCGCACAGGGTGATGGGGCCCCCCCAGCTGCCACTGGGGCACAGGGTGACCCAACCCCATGGCAGTTTGGGGGCGCACAGGGTGATGGGGCCCCCCCAGCTGCCACTGGGGCACAGCGTGACCCAACCCCATGGCAGTTTGGGGGGGCTCGGGGTGACAGAGCCCCCCCCAGCTGCCAGTGGGGCACAGAGTGACCCAACCCCATGGCAGTTTGGGGGCGCACAGGGTGATGGAGCCCCCCCAGCAGCCTGTGGGGCACGGGGTGACCCAACCCCACGGCAGTTTGGGGGCGCACAGGGTGATGGGGCCCCCCCAGCTGCCACTGGGGCACAGGGTGACCCAACCCCACGGCAGTTGGGGGGCATGGGGTCATGGAACCCCCCTCCCCAGCAGCCCCGTGGATCTCGGGGTGACGGAGCCCCCCCCCCGCCCCCCCCAGAAGACACGATGGCGCAGGACGAGCGGGAGACGCTGCTGGCGCTGCAGCAGGCGCTGTCGGAGGAGCAATTCCAGACCCTCAAATACCTGTTGGGGGGGCAACTGCCGCTGGGGCAGCTGGGCCCGGCCACGCGCCCCCAAATCTGCAGCCTCTTGCTCCAGCGGTTCCCGGGCCGGGCCCTGCAGCTCAGCGCCGACCTCCTGCGCCGCATCGGCCGCCACGATCTCATCCGGCTCTACCGGCTCCCGGGCGCCGAGGACGAGGCCCCCCCCGGGGAAAAAGCACCGTCGGGCTGCGGGGAGGCCGCGGCGGGACGTGGGGGGGATCCGCCGCCGGTCGCGTCTTCCCCGGCGTCCGGACGGGCTCGGCGTTTGACGGAGAAGGAATTGATGCAATTAGCGCAAAAATTGGGCAAAGAATGGCAGGAGGTGGGAATCGCGTGCCTGGGGTTGGAGAAGAGTCGCCTGGATCAGATCCGGGAGGACAATCCCCGCAGCGCCGTCATGCAGAGCTTCGAGATGCTGCTGGAGTGGCAGCGGCGGGAGCAGCACGAGGCCACGGCCCCGCGGCTCTGCGCCTGCCTGGCCCCCGCCCGCCTGGACCCCCAAATCCTCGACGTCCTCCAGAGCTTCCACGGGGATTGAGGGGGACGGGGAAGGGGGGGGCCGCTGGGTCCTGCCTTTTTTTTTTTTTGGGGGGGGGGGGGGGGCGGCTTTTAATAGCGAAAACAGTAAATGTTTTTATTCCAGCGGCGCAGCGGGCGGGCGCTGAGCTCTGCTCCTTTATTCCCAGTTTAATGTGGGAGGAAAATTGGGGTCTGCTGCTCTTCCTCAAGGTTATAGGGGGGGTTTTGGGGCACAGGGGACCCCCCTCCCGTCCCGCCTGGGGTCCTCACAGATCCTGTCCCAGCCTCTCGATCTCGTCCAGGAAGAAATCCAAGTCGTCCCTGGTGACGGCGGGGTTGGTGACGATCTGCCGGAAGAAGTTGACCTTGGCGCCGTGGGGCTGGTAGCCCACCATCATGGACCCCTTCCTCATCATCCTCTCCTTGATGGCGGGAGCCACCTGCGACGTGGGGGGAAGACACGGTTGTTGGGGGGGGGGGGGCATCGGGGGGGGGGCGGGGAACAGCTGGATCCTGCGCTCACCTTCCCCAACCTCGGCCAGTAATCGGGGGAACCCTCCCGGCCCCGCAGGCTGGGGGGCACGAACCAGAAACAGAGATTGATGAACTCCGGCTGCGGGAGGAAGAGGAGGAAAAAAACTCACGGGGGGGGGCCCCCCCCCCCCTCCCCGACAAGCTCCAGACCCTGAGACCACCGATTTGCGCCCCCCCTCCCCATTTCAGGATCACCCCAGGAACTTCAGGGCAGAGCTGAGGGCAGGCGAGTGCGCTCCCCGGGGTCAGCGATGCCGTCGGGTGTTTTAAAGTGGGGGGGTCATTATTATAAAATAAACACACACCCCCCCCCACCCCCAGGCCACAATTTGGCAGAGCCCAGGCAACCCCCAGACCTCTAGCACCAGCTGGAAGCCGTCCCTCCTCTTCACCTCCTCAGCCAGGTACCTGGGGAGGAAGAGGAGCGTGAAGCCCCAGGAGTTGAGGGGGGGTCACAGCGTGTGTGTCCCCCCCCCCTTATCCCGGCGCTCACCGGGTGAAGGCGAAGGCTCGCTCGACGCGTCGCGCCAGCCCCTCGGTGCCGGCAGCTTTCCAGAGGAGCCAGAGTTTGAGACAATCCACCCTGCGGCCGCACTGCGGGGTTTTGTCCCCCGTGTCGTAGGCGACGTCGTAAAATTTATCGGGTTGGAAGAGGTACGTGGCGCCGGCGCCGTGGCAGCGCTGGAGGAGACCCTGGGGGAGATAGTGGTCACCCTCCCCCCCCCCCAAAAAAAATAGCGGGGCGGGGGGTGATGTGGGGTGGACGGAGGAGAAAGGGGTCGCGGGACCTACGGAGGTGTCGCGGAGGAGGAAGGCTGAGCACTGCAAACCCACCGTCAGCATCTTGTGGGGGTTCCAGGCCACTGAGTCGGCCCTGTGGGAGAGAGGGGAGTTTTGAGGGGGGGGGCACACAGCAAGCCCCCCCCGCCGCCCGCCCCTGAGTCTTTAAACAGAGAGTTTTGAGCCCATTTTGTGGGGAGCTCAGAGCTGGGGTGGGTTACTCGCCTCTCGATACCGGCCAGGAGGTGCCGGTGTTTGGTGGAGAGCAGGGCGCTGCCGCCCCAGGCTGCCTGGCCGGGCAGGGAGAGGGGGGTCAGAGCTGGTGGGAAAAGTGGGGGGCTCCCAAGGGGACACGTGTGTCCCCCCCCCCGCCCCAGATCCACCCCCCCTGTTACTCACATCCACGTGGAACCAGAGGCCGTGGCGCTGGCAGATGTCGGCGATGCTGCCCAGCGGGTCGAAGGCGCCCAGGACGGTGGTGCCGCAGGTGGCACAGACAAAAAAAGGGTCAGCGCCCTGCGGGAGGGGACAGGGGACATTGGGAGGGGACAGGGGACATTCACAGAATGACAGAATCATCCCAGTTGGAAAAGCCCTTGAAGCTCCTCCAGCCCCACCATGAACCTCCCCCTGACCGTTCCCAACTCCACCAGATCCCTCAGCGCTGGCTCAACCCGACTCTTCAACCCCTCCAGGGATGGGGACTCCCCCCCTGCCCTGGGCAGCCCATTCCAACGCCCAACAGCCCCTTCTGCAAAGAAATCCTTCCTAAGAGCCAGTCTGACCCTGCCCTGGCGCAGCTTGAGGCCATTCCCTCTTGGCCTGCCGCTGGCTCCTTGGCTCAAGAGACTCATCCCCCCTCTCTGCACCCTCCTTTCAGGGAGTTGCAGAGGGCCAGGAGGTCTCCCCTCAGCCTCCTCTTCTCCACACTAAACCCCCCCAGGTCCCTCAGCCGCTCCCCATCAGACCTGTGCTCCAGACCCTGCACCAGCTCCGTTGCCCTTCTCTGGACACGCTCGAGTCATTCAAGGGCCTTTTTGGGGTGAGGGGCCCAAAACTGAACCCACTCATCGAGGGGCGGCCTCACCAGTGCCGAGCCCAGGGGTCAGATCCCTTCCCTGTCCCTGCTGGCCACGCTGGTGCTGGTACAAGCCAGGATGCCACTGGCCTTCTTGGCCACCTGGGCACGCTGCTGGCTCATTACCAATCCCCCCCAGGTCCCTCTCTGACTGGCAGCTCTCCAGCCACTCCTCCCCAGGCCTGGAGCGCTGCTGGGGGTTGTTGTGGCCCAAGGGCAGCACCCGGCATTTGCCCTTAGTGAAACTCCCCCAGCTGGGCTCAGCCCATCGCTCCAGCCTGCCCAGGTCTCTCTGCAGACCCTCCCCACCCTCGAGCAGACCAACACCCCCACCCAACTGGGTGTCGTCTGCAAACTGACTGAGGGGGCACTCGATCCCCTCGTCCAGAGCATCAATGAAGATGTTAAACAGGAGTGGCCCCAAAACCCAGCCCTGGGGGACACCACTCGTGACCGGCCGCCAACTGGATTTAACTCCCTTCCCCACAACTCTTTGGGCCCAGCCATCAGCCAGTTTTTGACCCATTGGGAGGGGACAGGGGACATCGGGGTGGGACAGGGGAGCCCCTCACAGACAGCTCTGCCCCAGCACCCCAAGGACACTCCCCTCTGCCCCCCACCCCACCTCACCTCAGCTTTTGCCCTCTCAATCTCCTTCTCCAGCTCCTCGGGGATCATCTTCCCCCTGAGGGAGCAAAACAAAACGGTGACAGGGACGGGATGGGGAAGCGGAGCCAGCGCGGCCCGGCCGGGCTCTCACCGCTCGTCGGTGGCGACCAGGTGGACGTTGTCGGTGCCGATGCCCAGGAAAGCGGCTCCTTTCTGGATGGAGTAGTGGCTCTGAGCGGGGAAAAGATGGGGGTCAGATCTAGGGGGGGGGGAAAGTGGTGGTGGGGGGGGATAATCCCAAACCCTGTCCCCTTCCCAGGGCCGGCAGACCCCGCTCCGCACCTCCCGGGAGGTGAAGAGGGCCAGGCGCGGCAGAGCCCAGCTGCCCTTCCGCCGGCTCTCGGGGAAACGGTGGAACCGGGCCACGTTCATGGCGTACATGTTGGAAATGGAGCCTCCTGCCAGGGGATGGGGACACTGATGTCACACAAGGTGGGGACAGCGGGGAGGACAAGCCACCGGCGGGGCCGGGAGGGATCCAGGTACCTGGGGCGAAGATGCCGTCGCCGCAGCTCCAGCCCACCAGCTCCCGCAGCTTGGCCAGCACCACCTCCTCCATCAGCACGAACACCGGGGCGATCTCGTAGGTGTATCTATGGGGGAGAAAACAGCACCCATGGGTGCTCCCCGAAACTTTGGCACCCCAAAACACCCCTGCTTAGACCCCACACACATCCCCCCGCTATTTTCAGGCATGTACTGGCTGGTGTTGAGGGCCTCGGTGATCAGGCGTCCCGCCAGCGCGTGGTGGTCCAGGCCGGAGAAGAGCTGGTTGAAGAAGCGAGGGTGACCTGGGCGGGGGGGCGAGATGGGGACAGTGTCAGGGGGACAGGAGCCACCCCCTCGGACTGTCCCTCAAGGGACCCCTGTCACCACAGGGACTCGGGCCCTGGGGACGCTGCCACGAGGGGGAAAGTGTCGCTTGTGGGAGCGGGGCCGCCTCTGGACCCGCGTGTGGGACAGGGGCTGTGCCCAGGCCTGGGCGCGTGACGGGGACACGGGTGGGGACGCACTGGACCCCTGTGAGTGACGGGGACACGGGTGGAGACGTGCTGGACCCCTGTGCGTGACGGGGACACGGGTGGGGACGCGCTGGATCCAAACCAGGACCAACTGGACGTGCTGGATCCAAACCATCCCAAACTGGGACCAGCTGGGGCTGAACTGGGACCAGCTGGGGCTCACCGGTCCTGACGCTGTAGCGGATGACGTCCCGGCAGCGCCCCAGCAGCCTCTCCGGGGGTTCCCCGTTGCTCCGCAGCTCCAGGTCCAGCAGCTCCCGCAGCTCCCCCGGCTCCTTCCAGTCACAGACCTGCGGCCGGGGGCAGCGGGGGGGGGACAGGACTCAGCCCCAGCCCGTCACCTGGCCGAGGTGAGGGGCCCCAGGTGTCACCCACCTTTTCGGTCACATCCGTCCCCTTCCGCACGGCTTCATCCAGGAGGACCTGCAAGGCTTCCCGCAGGAATTCCTCCCCGGCTGCTTTATCCACGCCGGGATGCTCCAGCCGGTTGCTCTCCGCCATCACACCGGTCCCAGGTCGTCACCCCCCGCCACGGGCCAGGAGGGACCCCCGGGAGGGACCCCCCCACCCTCCCCGGGGTTCGGCGGGGAAGGTCGCCAGGGTGTGGGTGCTCCCAGTTCGCTCTCACCTCACCCAGGCAGGGATTTTCCTCTCGGCCACGTCGTCGTCGTCGCAGAAGGGACAAGGGACAAAGTACACGATGACCAAGAGCGGCTCTTAAAGGCGTCACCTGGGCGGGGGGGGCTTCCCCAAAGCTGTGCCCCCACCCCGGCGGGCGCGGGGTTATCGCTGAGAGGAGGGACAGGGACGTGGCTTTGGGATGGCGGCGGTGGGGGGGTCCCAGCGCTGCCACTTCCCCGCAACGCCGGGGCCACCCAGGCGGCAGCAACCACAGGGCCGGGGCCACCAGGAGCCCCCAGCCAGGGCCAGGCCTGTCCCCAACAGCGAGGGGGGACGGGGACACCCCGTTTGGCCCCCCCCCCCCCCCAGGCGCGGCCTGATGCCATGGGGAGGGGCAGGAGCTGCCCCAGGGGGGCAATCAGGTGGGGGACAGAGGAAGGAGAGGACCAACCCCCCGAGGGGGTCACAGTGGGATGGGGACCCCCCCGGGGGGGTCGTAGGGGGCAAGGGGCGGGGGGCAGGGCCTACCCCGGGGCAGGGCGGGGCGGGGGGAGAGAGGGGGGCAATAACGGCGGGACACCCCCTCCCCGGGGACAATAACGTACAGGCAGCTCCCCCGGGAGCAGCAGGGCGGGCAGCGGGGCCCGGGCTCGGGCTCAGGCCGCCGGACCAGGCCGCGCCGCCTCCCGCCCCCCGTTGCCGCGGCAACAACCCGACTCCGCGATGGCGTCGCCGCGATGGCGTCACTGCGCATGCGCCGCCCCCCGGGGGCGCCCCCACCGGAAGTGCTGGCGGGGGCGGGGGCTTCCGCTTCCGGGTCGTCGGCGGCGGCCGAGGAAGGGGGGGGGCGCCGGGGCCGCGGCTGTTTGTAAACTTGTCGGTGCGGCGGGCGGCGCGGAGCGGAGCGCGGAGGGGCCGCGGCAGGTACGGACCCGCCCCTTCCCGCCGGCACGGAGCGCCAAGGGGGGGGGCACGGCCCGGCCCGGCCCAGCGCGGGCCGCCTCACCGGGCCCGGCCGCGCGTGCCGCCGCCTCAGCCCCGCCCCCACCAGGCGGCACCGGGAGGGGAGAGGGAGGAGGAGGAGGAGGAGGAGGAGGAGGGGTGGGGGGGGGGAGGGGGAACCGGGGTGCGGGAGGGGGGGAGGGGGCGATAGCGGGGCGGCCCCAGCGCGCAGGCGCGGGGCGGCCCCACCGGGAGGGGTGGCCCCTCCCCCGGCGGGGTCACCCCCTCTGCCTCCGGTGTGACCCCCCCCCCCCCTCCGGTGTGACCCCCCCCCCGGTGTGACCCCCCCCGGTGCTCTCCCCCTCCCCGAGACCCCCCGTGTCACCCCGCCCTGGGTCACCCCTACACACAGGATCACACGGCTCCGCCCCCCCGGGATTCCCCACCCCCCCCCCCCCAGCCGGGATCACCCACCCCCACCCCCCCGTGTCACCCCGCCCCGGGATCCCCCACATGCAGCGTCACTCCCACGCCCCCCCCCCCCTCTTCCCCCGTGTCACCCTGCCCGGGTCACACCCCCCCGTGTCACCCCGCGTTGGGACACCCCTTGCACACACACAGCGTCAACACACCCCCCCCCCGCCGCGGGTTCCCCCCCCAGGATCATCCCCACCCCCCTGGGACACACACACCCCCCCCCCCCCCCGTGTCACCCCTCCCCTGGGACACCCCTCACACACAGGATCAGCCCCCCCGGGATCCCCCATCACCCCCCAGGGTCACTCACACCCCCGAGACCCCCCCCACGCACCCTCAGCGTCACCCCCACACCCCCCCTCCTATCCCCCGCACCCCATTGACTGGCGTCCACCTGGGGCTCAGCAGGGACGGGGGGGCCCCCCCCCCCCCTCATCACGAGGGGGGGCCCCCCCCTCCCCATAACCGTCCCCTCCCTCCCCGCAGGCGAAGACCCACAGCGGCGGCAGCGGCGGCAGCAGCGTTGTCCCCGCGGGGGAGCCGGCTCCCGCCCCGGGGGGGGGCGGGGGGGGGGGAGATGTCCCCTCTCTAAGAAGCGTTACAGGCAGCTGCCCGTCCTGCCTAACCCTGCCTAACCCTGCCAGCCCCCCCCCCACCCCGCCGGGGTTGAGGAGGAAGAGCCTCACCGCACCCGCGGCACCGCCGGGGCAAAGATGTCGGCAAAGTGGCGGGTACTGGACGAGCCCGGCAAAAAAAAAAAAAAAAATGATTAACTGAACCCACCTTTCTAACCGTTAAAAAAATTCTTTTCCTGGGCGAGAATTAAGGCTAAAGAATTGTTACAATCCGTTTGTCGAGGACAGACAGACAGACACAAGATGGCTCAGGTAATGAGCCCCAATTTTCCCACCCGTACCCCAAGGCCCGAGAAAGTGTTGGGGGTGGGGGGGAGAGTGCTCGGCCCGGCAGCTCCCTCCCCGCCGGGGCGGTGGGTGCCGGCGCGGGCCCCCCCCTCCCCCCCATCACCCCGTCACACCCCCCCCCCCCGTCCCGGTGGCCGCTCCGGGGCTCATCCAAACTTTCCCGTTAGCCATTAGGTCCTCGACGGGCCTCAACGGAAAAGGGGGTTTGGAAAGCGAGGAGGAGTGAGGGGGGGGGGCGGTCTTGTGCCTCCCCCTCCCTCCCCCCTCCCTTACCCCCCCCACCCCCGTTTTATCGCTCGGTCGAAGGCGTCCGGTCTCTCTCCGTCCCCCCTCGCCAGGGTTTGGTTTTTGGTTTCGTTTTGAGGGGCCGGAGAGTGGGGAAGGAGAAGCGGGGCGGGGGGGGTAGGGGGGGGTGGGTTGGGGGGGGCGCGGGCAGCGCCTGCAGCTCGGCCGCCTCTCCCTCTCCCGCAGGCGAGCCTCCTGGCCTGCGAGGGCCTCTCCGGCGTCTGCCTCGTGCCCACCGTGGCCAGCAAGAAGATGATGCCGAAACAGAGCTCGAAACAGGGCGAGAGCAGGGAGAGGGGCAGCAGCCCCGACATGCTGGTACGGCCGCTCCCCGCGGGGGGGGGGCCGGGGGACGCGGGGCTGCGCTGGCAGGGGCTCCTCCTCCCGTTGGGCGCTTTTCCCCCCCCTTCCAGTTGGGTTTTTCCTCTTGCGAAGCGGACGGGGTTTTTCCTCCTCCGGTTGGGTTTTTGGAGCCTTCGGTTTGATGGTTTTCTGCTCAGTTTGATGATTTCCTGCTCAATTTGATGGTTTCCTGCTCAATTTGATGGTTTCCTGCTCAATTTGATGGTTTTCTCATTTAATTTGATGGCTTCTTCCTTCAATTCGATGGTTTCCTCGTTTAATTTGACTGTTTCCTCGTTTAATTTGACCGTTTCCTCCTTCAATTTGACCGTTTCCTCGTTTAATTTGACCGTTTCCTCCTTCAATTCGATGGTTTCCTCATTTAATTTGACCGTTTCCTCGTTTAATTTGACCATTTCCTCCTTCAATTTGACCATTTCCTCATTTAATTTGACCGTTTCCTCGTTTAATTTGACCGTTTCCTCCTTCAATTCGATGGTTTCCTCATTTAATTTGACCGTTTCCTCGTTTAATTTGACCATTTCCTCCTTCAATTTGACCATTTCCTCATTTAATTTGACCGTTTCCTCGTTTAATTTGACCATTTCCTACTTCAATTCGATGGTTTCCTCGTTTAATTTGACCGTTTCCTCATTTAATTCGATGGTTTCCTCATTTAATTTGACCATTTCCTCATTTAATTTGACTGTTTCCTCATTTAATTTGACCATTTCCTCGTTTAATTTAACCGTTTCCTCCTTCAGTTCGATGGTTTCCTCGTTTAATTTGACCGTTTCCTCATTTAATTTAATCATTTCCTCCTTCAATTTGACCATTTCCTCGTTTAATTTGATGGTTTCCTCGTTTAATTTAACTGTTTCCTCCTTCAATTCAATGTTTTCCTCGTTTAATTTGACCATTTCCTCGTTTAATTTGACCATTTCCTCCCCAGTCAGGTTTTCTCCTCTTTCAATGTGGTTTTGTCTTTTAATTTCTTTTTTTTCTTCCTTTAGTTTTTTCCCACTTCAGTTGTTTTTTTCCTCCTTTAGTTGTTTTTTTCCTCCTTTAGTTGTTTTTTCCTCAATTCTGTTTTTCCTCCTTCGATGTGGTTTTCTCCTTTCATTTCATTTTTTCCTCCTTTGGTTCATTTTTTCCTCCTTTAATTCTTCTTTCTCTTCCTTTAGTTCAGCATTTTCCTCCCTTAGGTTGTTTTTTTTCCTCATCCAATTTGGTTTTGTTCCTCATTTAATTTGATTTTCTCCTTTAATTTCATTTTTTTCTCCTTTCATTTGTTTTTTTCCTTTGTTTAATTCCATTTTTTCTGCTTCAATTTGGGTTTTTTCTCTTTGATTTTTTTTCTCCTACGTTTCAATTTTCTCCTACAGTTCAATTTTCTCCTTTAATTTCATTTTTTCCTGCTTCAGTTGGTTTTTTCCTCCTTCAATTTGGTTTTTTCCTTCTTCAATTTGTTTTTTTCCTCCTTCAATTTATTTTTTTCCTCCTTCAATTTGTTTTTTTCCTCCTTCAATTTATTTTTTTCCTCCTTCAATTTGTTTTTTTCCTCCTTCAATTTATTTTTTTCCTCCTTCAATTTGTTTTTTTCCTCCTTCAATTTATTTTTTCCTCTTTCAATTTGTTTTTTTCTCCTTCAATTTATTTTTTTCCTCCTTCAATTTATTTTTTCCTCCTTCAATTTGGTTTTTTCCTCCTTCAATTTATTTTTTTCCTCTTTCAATTTGTTTTTTTCCTTCTTCAATTTGTTTTTTTCCTCCTTCAATTTATTTTTTTCCTCCTTCAATTTATTTTTTCCTCTTTCAATTTGTTTTTTTCTCCTTCAATTTATTTTTTTCCTCCTTCAATTTGGTTTTTTCCTCCTTCAATTTGGTTTTTTCCTCCTTCAATTTGTTTTTTTCCTCCTTCAATTTGTTTTTTTCCTCTTTCAATTTGATTTTTTCCTCCTTCACTTTGGTTTTTTCCTCATTCAATTTGGTTTTTTCGTTCTTCAATTTGTTTTTTTCCTCCTTCAATTTGATTTTTTCCTCTTTCAATTTGTTTTTTTCCTCTTTCAATTTGTTTTTTTCCTCCTTCACTTTGGTTTTTTCCTCCTTCAATTCGTTTTTTCCTCCTTCAGTTAGTTTCCCCCCCCCCAATTTGTTCTTCCCTCCTCTAATTAGCCATTCGCCCCTCCCAAATTCGGTTTTTTCCTCCTCTACTCCAGCTTTCCCCCCTTTAACACCCTTTTCTCCTCCTCTACTCTGGTCTCCTCGAGGCTCTCCACCCGGACAGCGACAAACCCCGCAGCCGCAAGGAGGACGAGACGGCCGAGGTGTCGCAGCCGAAGAAATCCATTAAAAAGGCAGGTCGGGGGACCCCGAGTTCGCGGGGCAGGGGGGCGGGGGGGGGGGCTGGGGGAGGCCGGGGGGGTGCTGGGTTGTTGATTTGGGAGGTTGGGGAGGCGGGGGGGGGGGGTCCTGGGACAGGAACGGGCGCGACTGACCCAGCCCTCCCTCCCCGTGCCAGCGCCGCAAGCGGGTGGCCGGCGCCGAGGGACCCAGCCGCTCCTCCCGGAGAGGATCCCGCCTCGGCAGCCAGGTTTGCCGCCGTGGAGGAGGAGGAGGAGGAGGAGGAGGAGGAGGAGGAGGAGGAAGATTTCTCAAACTCCGGCAGGCGCAGGACGGCCGGGGGGGGGTCTTTGGGGGGCAGATTTTGCCCCCCCCCCCATGCTGACGGGGGGATCTTTGCCCCGCAGGTGGTGGTGATCAAGCAGAACGGCTCCTTCCAGCTGGGGATCCCCAAAAACTTCATCTGCGATCACTGTTTTGGCGCCTTCCGCAGCAGCTACCACCTCAAGAGACACATCCTCATCCACACCGGTAACGCCCCCCCCGCCCTCCCTAACGAGCGCGGGGTCGCCTTAATTACAGAACCCCAGAATCACCCGGGTCGGAAAAGCCCTTGAAGCTCCTCCAGCCCCACCATGAACCTCCCCCTGACCGTTCCCAACTCCACCAGATCCCTCAGCGCTGGCTCAACCCGACTCTTCAACCCCTCCAGGGATGGGGACTCCCCCCCTGCCCTGGGCAGCCCATTCCAACGCCCAACAGCCCCTTCTGCAAAGAAATCCTTCCTAAGAGCCAGTCTGACCCTGCCCTGGCGCAGCTTGAGGCCATTCCCTCTTGGCCTGCCGCTGGCTCCTTGGCTCAAGAGACTCCTCCCCCCTCTCTGCACCCTCCTTTCAGGGAGTTGCAGAGGGCCAGGAGGTCTCCCCTCAGCCTCCTCTTCTCCACACTAAACCCCCCCAGTTCCCTCAGCCGCTCCCCATCAGACCTGTGCTCCAGACCCTGCACCAGCTCCGTTGCCCTTCTCTGGACACGCTCGAGTCATTCAAGGGCCTTTTTGGGGTGAGGGGCCCAAAACTGAACCCACTCATCGAGGGGCGGCCTCACCAGTGCCCAGCCCAGGGGTCAGACCCCTCCCCTGTCCCTGCTGGCCACGCTGGTGCTGGTACAAGCCAGGATGCCACTGGCCTTCTTGGCCACCTGGGCACACTGCTGGCTCATTACCAATCCCCCCCAGGTCCCTCTCTGACCGGCAGCTCTCCAGCCACTCCTCCCCAGGCCTGTAGCCCTGCTGGGGGTTGTTGTGGCCCAAGTGCAACACCCGGCATTTGCCCTTATTAACCACCCCCCCCCCACACACTTTCTTCACGACACCCCCAGGCGAAAAACCTTTCGAGTGCGACGTCTGCGACATGCGCTTCATCCAGAAATACCACCTGGAACGTCACAAGCGCGTCCACAGCGGGGAGAAACCCTACCAGTGCGAGCGCTGCATGCAGGTACCGCTCCCCAGCCTCCGGGAAAACTTGGGGAGCCCCCCCCAGGAGTATTTATCCCTTCTCCCCCCCCTCCCCTCCCCATTTTTTTTTTTTTTTTTTCCCCGCAGAGCTTCTCCAGGACAGACCGGCTGCTGAGACACAAACGAATGTGCCAAGGTTGCCAAACCAAGACCCCCGACTCGCAGTTGCTGCTCTAGGAGCCGAGCCGAGCAGCGCTGGGGGGTGGTTGTTTTTCCTTCCTCCTCCTCCTCCTCCTCCTCCTCCTCCATTTTACTTCGGTTTTTCGCCCCCCCCCTCCACCCCCAAGCCCCTGCCCCGTTCCAGCTCCCCGCCGCGGGGACGGGGACGAACCGGCCGCTCGCCTGGACTCTCAGCCGACGGCGCTGTACAGAACTCGGAAGATGAGCTGGAAAAACCTTCTCCCGCCCGGCAGAAACCGCAGGCAGCTGCCTACAAACCTGCCTTTTATCCTTTTTTTTTCCCCCAATTTTATTCCCAAGTCCTGCCCTCCCCTCTCAGGAAAGGCTTGGAGCCCCCAAGCCGGCCTAAAGCAGAGCGAAACCGCGACGCCTCCGGCCCCCGCAGGCGCTCGGCTCTCAGGTAGGAGGGTCTCGCAGGGAGGAACTGTTTCTAAACCCCTTTTTTTTGTTGTTGTTTTTTTTTTTTCTGCTAGTTTTTGAGAAAAAAAGAAGAAAAAATTAAGCGTTGGCAGGGCCCCCCGGCAGCTGCAGGGTGGGGGGGGCCCGTCCCGGCGGTGAGCTCTGCGGCGCTTCCCTTTTTCCTTTGGAGTTTTTTTTTTTCTTTTTTCTTGCTTTTCTGTTGTTTTCTCCTTTCCGCGCGTGTTTTGGGGCCGTTGCCTTCGCTCGCCTCCAGCCCAGGCTCCAGCCGGGGGGGGGGGGCAGTGGGCAGGGAGGGGTGTTGGGGGGGGGGAACCGAGGCTGTGATGCTCCTTTGTGGGGGGCGGGGGCACGAAGCAAGGCAGAGCCTCACCCCAAAATGGGGCCGTTTACTGGAAAACCCCAATACTGAGGGGGAGAACAGCCCCGGAGCCTCACGGCGGGGGGGGGGGGGCAAGTGGTGGCTGTGGAAACCCCCCCCCCAGCTCCCAGCCCTCCTCCCTGTGGGGGGTCACCCCTACTCACCACCCCCCCCCCCCCAAAAAAAACCTGCATTTTGGGGACACCAGAGGAGAGCCGGGCTCTTTGGGGACAGCCCTGGGGACGCCGAGGGGGCCTGGCAGCCCCCCCAGCTCCTTCCGTGCCCCCCCCCCAGAGCACAGACTGCAGGGCTGTCCCGCGGCGAACGCTCCCACGCCGAGGCGGGGGGACACAAAGGGGCTAAATCTGGCTGCCCCCCCCCCCCCCGGATCATCACTTCGGTGCCCTGTTGCTCTTCCTGACACTGCCAGGAGCCGGGGTTGGTACCGAATGTGGTCGGGGGGGGGTTTGGGACCCCCATTTTGGGGTACACAACACCCCCCCCCCCCCCCCGGTGATGCTTTGGCTCAGGCAGCTCCGGGCACGGGGCTGGAGGTGGGAGCTGAGCCCCCCCCCCGCGCCGAACTCTGTCCCCATCGGCCTTTTGTGTCTCTCCAGGATTTGGGGGGGGGGCTGGGATGGTTTTTGGGGGTTCCGGGGGGGCGTGGGGGGGTGGCGTCACACCCTGCCCCGGCGTGGGAAACCCGGGGGGGGTGGGGGGGGGGCTGACAAAAACCGGGAGCGAAACCGGCAGCGCCGAAGTTTCGTCGTCTGCACCCACGAGGGCCCCCCCCCCCCACCCTGGAGCCCCCCCAAACCTGGGGAGGGGGCACACAGGGGATCCCCCAAACGGGGGGGAGGGGGCACAGGGGAACTCCCCCTGACCCCCCACCCCCCCCATCCCCCAGCCCGAAGCCTCCTGGCTTCATTTTTTGGGGTGATTTTTTTTGTTGTTGTTTTTGGGTTTAATACACTTCTTTTGCTATGGGGGAAGGGAAGGGGGGGGGCGGGGGGGGGGGGGGGCAGGGTGTGGCCCCGGGGCTGACCCTGAGTCACTTTTAAACCGTAGTTTTTTTCTAAGCCGTCCCCAGCGTGTCCCCCCCCCACCCCAGCCCCACCCGCAGCGTCGGTCCCCATGTCCCCCCCCCCCCCCCCCCTCACCCCGGCCTTTAGGGTTTATTTAAATAAAAACTCGTCGGGTTTTTTCTTTTTTCTAACCCAGGCTCCGCTTTTTAATTTTTGAGGGGGGGGGGGGCTGGATCTGGCTGGGAGCTGCCCCCCCCCACACCCCCTCAGCACCCCCTTCCCTGAGGGGGGTGGTGACATTGTCACCTGTTGGGGACACGGTGACACGCGCTGGGGACAGCCGCTCCCTTTATTGAGGGTCGTGGGGGGGGGGGGTGTCTGGGGATTTTTGCGGGGGGGGGTTCCTTGCGCTCGGTGCCCCCCAGGGTGGCTTTGGGGTGTCCCCGTTGTCCCCTCACTCCGGCAGGTACCTGGGGTTGATGGTGGTGGTGGTGGCACTCCTGAAGAGGGGGTTGTCCTGGGGGGGGGGGGGACGACACATGAGGGGGTGTCACAGCCCAGTGTGTGTGTTTTGGGGGGGGGGGGGTGTGGCCCCAATTTGGGGACAGCAAAGAGGGGGGGACACACAGAGTCACCTCGTCCCAGCGGGCGCGTTGACACTCCCGCTGGAAGCGCCGATACTCCCGCCGGTCGTAGAGCTCCAGGGACAGGCGGGACAGTCCCAGGGCCACCAGCCCCAGGGCCACCAGCCCGGCCACCAGCCCGGCCACCAGCTTCTCCAGGTCTATCGCCCCACCTTGGGATTGGGGGGGGGGGGGGAGTTTTGGTGGGGGGTTCCCAAGGGCCCCATCCTGCCACAGGGCTGCAAGACACCCCCCACCCCCCCCCCCTCCCAGGTCTGTGGGGTCCCTTGAGCTTGGGGGTCCCATGGGTGCAAGCAGCCCCCTGCCCCCCCCCCCACAGGTCCCTTGGGGCGCAGGGGGGGGGTATGGGGGGGGTCCCCGCACTCACCTTCCTCAACCCAGACGCTCAGTGTCACCTCCCTGTCTTCATCATCCTCCTCCTCCTCGGCGCCCCCCCCCTCGATGAGGAAGAGGAGGACGCGCCCGTCCTCGGTGGTCTCCCGGCACCAGCCGGGGGGGGCCGGGGGGGCCGCGGGGAGCAGCCGGGTGGTGACACGGGCGCAGGCGCGGCTGCAGTTCCCCCGCAGCGGCCCCCGCCCCAGGGCGACGCAGTCGGCGCAGTCCCTGGGGACCCCCCGGACCCCCCCCTCCTCGTCAGGGCGCTGGCCTTGACCCCCTGCGCCCCCCCCCCCCCCCCGGGGTCACCGCCATTGCCACCCTGTCCCCATGTCCCCAGCCAGCTCCATCCCTGTCCCCACACTCCCCCCGGCCACCCCCTTCCCCTGTGTCCTCTGTCCCCCCAGCCCCCCCCGCCCCCTCCATGTCCCCTGTCCCCTGTCCCGCCACCCCATCCCATCCCCGCCCGTGTCCCCTGTCCCCTCCATGTCCCCTGTCCCGCCATCCCACCCCATCCCATCCCCGCCCGTGTCCCCTATTCCTGCCCCAGTCCCATGTCCCCTGTCCCCATCCCTGTCCCCACACCGCCCGGCCACCCCCTTCCCCTGTGTCCTCTGTCCCTGTCCCCCCAGCCCCCCCTGTCCCCTCCATGTCCCCAGTCCCACCATCCCACCCTCTCCCCACCCATGTCCCCTGTCCCCATCCCTGTCCCCACACCCCCCGGCCACCCCCTTCCCCCATTCTCTGTCCCTGCCCCCCCAGCCCCCCTGTCCCCTCCATGTCCCCAGTCCCACCATCCCATCCCTGCCCGTGTCCCGTCCCTGTCCCCCCAGAACCCCTGTCCCCTCCATGTCCCCTGTCCCCAGTCCCACCATCCCACCCCATCCCATCCCCGCCCGTGTCCCCTATTCCTGCCCCAGTCCCATGTCCCCTGTCCCCATCCCTGTCCCCACACACCCCTTGGCCACCCCATTCCCCCGTGTCCTCTGTCCCTGTCCCCCCAGCCCCCCTGTCCCCTCCATGTCCCCAGTCCCACCATCCCATCCCCGCCCGTGTCCCCTGTTCCCGCCCCAATCCCAGTCCCATCCCTGTCCCCACCCCACCCCCCCCCCCCCCCCGGCCACCCCATTCCCCCACATCCCCTGTCCCCATCCCCCCCGCCGTGTCCCCCCCCCGCTGTCGGGGCTCACCGGAGGCGCTGGCAGGGGGTGGGACAGGCGGGACAGTGGCCGCAGAGGGGTCCCCCGTAGCCGGGGTGGCAGCGGCAGCTCCCGCAGACGCAGCGCCCGTGGCCGCTGCACTCGCGGCCCCCCCGCAGGCACCCCCCGGGGTCCAGGGGGCACCCGCAGCCGCGGCCCCCGAAGCCCTCGCGGCACCGGCACGTCCCGCACACGCACTCGCCCCGCTGCGGGCCTGGGCAACCGCGTCGGGGTCACCGCAGGCCACCGCGGGGTGTCCCCTCCCTGCCCACCCCTGCGAGGGGACCCGGGGGGACGGGGGCAGGTGACAGGGACAAGGACCCCACGAGGTGTCCAGAGGTAACAGGGCCCCCACGGGGACACGCGATGGGGTGGGGGGGGACCCATGGGGACAGGGGCAGGTGACAAGGATGGGACCCTGGGGACAAGTGACAGGGACAAGGACCCCACGAGGTGTCCAAAGGCAACGGGACCCCCATGGGGACACGCGACGGGGCGGGGGGGAGCAACAACCCAAGGGGACGGGGGCACACGGTGGGAACTGGGGCCCCCCAGGGAATGGGGACCCGTGGGGACAGGGGCAGGTGACAGGGACGGGATCCTGTGGGGACACGTCATGTGAACAGGAGCCATGTGGGGACATGCTGTGGGGAGGGGACACCCCCCCCCCCCGGGATGGGAACCCCAAGGACGGGCATGGACATGGCCCCCATCTCCCTCCTGCGTCCCCCCGTGTCCCCATGTCCCCCTGTGTCCCCATTTCCCCCCGTGTCCCCATGTCCCCCCCTTGTCCCCATGTCCCCCATGTCCCCCCCTTGTCCCCATGTCCCCCCATGTCTCCCCCATGTCCCCATGTCCCACCATGTCCCCCCCTTGTCCCCATGTCCCCCCCATGTCCTCCCATGTCCCCCCATGTCCCCCCTGTGTCCCCATGTCCCCCCTTGTCCCCATGTCCCATGTCCCGATGTCCCCATGTCCCCCCTTGTCCCCATGTCCCCCCATGTCCCCCCTTGTCCCCATGTCCCCCCTTGTCCCCCCCATGTCCCCCCCATATCCCCCCTTGTCCCCATGTCCCCCCTTGTCCCCATGTCCCCCTTGTCCCCCCCATGTCCCCCCCCTTGTCCCCATGTCCCCCCATGTCCCCATGTCCCCCCCTTGTCCCATGTCCCCCCATGTCCCCCCTTCCCCATGTCCCCCCATGTCCCCATGTCCCCCATGTCCCCCTTGTCCCCCCATGTCCCCCGTGTATCCCATGTCCCCCGTGTCCCCCCCATGTCCCCGTGTCCCCCCGTGTCCCCCCCATGTCCCCGTGTCCCCCCGCGTCCCCCCACCTCCGCAGACCAGCCCCCCGTGGCGCTCGCAGCCGCCGCTGTCGCACTGGCAGAGGCTCCCGCTCAGCCCGGGGGGGCACTCGCAGGCGCCGCAGACGCACCGGCCCCTCCCGCTGCAGGGGGGCCCCGTGCTGTTGGGGGGCCAACACCCCCCCCCCCGCCTCCGCCTCCTCGCACTCGCACCGACGGCCCCGACGGCCCCCGGGGCAGCTGGGGGGGGCGGGGGGGGGGGGGGGGGGGATCAGTCATGGTCGGCCCCACAGACCCCCCCCACCCCCCCCACGGACCCCGCCCCATCCTCTTGTCCCCCCCAGCCCCCCCATCCCACCCCATGGACCCCCCCAGCCCCCCCATTGCCTCCATCCTATCCCATTGACCACCCCCAGCCCCCCCCAGCCCCCCCCCCCACCCCATGGACCCCCCCCAGCCCCCCATTGCCTCCATCCCACCCCATGGACCCCCCACCCTGCACCCCCACCCCATTCCCTCCACCCCCCCGATCCCCATCCTGCCCCCCCATTGCCCCCCCACTGCCCCCCCCCGGTACCTGCAGACCCCGCAGTGGAAGGTGCCGCCGTGGCAGAGGGGGGCGCGGGGCTGGCTCTGGGTGCAGGAGCACCCGCAGAGGGTGCCCAGCTCCAGGCTCAGCTCCTCGGCGAAGCCCAGCACCCGCAGCCCCACCCGCTGCCGGGACCCCAGGCAGGCGCCCCGCCCGCACCCGCACCGTGAAGGTCACCTGGGGGGGACACACGGCACCCATGGGGACACCCACAGCACGGGGGGGCACCCACAGGAACACCCACGGCATGGGGGGACACCCACGGCAGGGGGGGGGACACCCACAGCACATGGGCACCCACGGGGACACCCACGGCATGGGGAGGGACACACATGGCACGGGGGCACCCATGGGGACACCCACGGCATGGGGGGACACCCACGGCATAGGGGGCACCCATGGGGAAACCCACAGCATGGGGGGGCACCCACCAGGACACCCACAGGGACACCCACGGCATGGGGGGGCACCCACGGGGACACCCACAGCGTGGGGGGACACCCACAGGAACACCCACGGCATGGGGGGACACCCACGGCAGGGGGGGGGACACCCACAGCACAGGGGCACCCACGGGGACACCCACGGCATGGGGGGGCACCCACAGTGCAGGGGCACCCAGGGGGTCACGCGGTGGCACAAGGGGACACAGAGGGACACAGAGACAGGACGGACACACGGACACGTGGGGTCCCCCCATCCCTGCCCGCTGCCCCACAGGGCCGTGTCCCCCCCCCATGACCCCCAACCTGTGTCCCTGCCCCCCCTGCGCCCCTGTACCCCCCAGTGTCCCCCCATGGACTTTATGCCCCTCCATGTCCCCCCCCATGTCACCCCATATCCCCCAATGTCCCCCCAAGGCCCTTATGCCCCCCATGTCCCCCCATGTCCCCCCATATCCCCCAATGCCCCCCCAATGTCCCCCCATGCCCCTTATGCCCCCCCATGTCCCCCCAATGTCCCCCATGTCCCCCCAATGCCCCCCCAATACCCCCCATATCCCCCAATGTCCCCCCATGTCCCTTATGCCCCCCATGTCCCCCCATATCCCCCAATGCCCCCCCAATGTCCCCCCATGTCCCTTATGCCCCCCATGTCCCCCCAATGTCCCCCATGTCCCTTATGCCCCCCCATGTCCCCCCATATCCCCCAATGCCCCCCCATGTCCTTATGCCCCCCCATGTCCCCCCAATACCCCCCATATCCCCCAATGTCCCCCCATGTCCCTTATGCCCCCCCATATTCCCCCATGTCACCCTAATGCCCCCCCAATACCCCCCATATCCCCCAATGCCCCCCCAATGTCACCCCATGTCCTTTATACCCCCCATGCCCCCCCATATCCCCCCAGCGTCCCCCCAACACCCCCCCACCTGTACCCCTGTCCCTCCATGCCCCCCCCGCGCCCCCATCCCCCCCCCCACATCCCCCCACCTCCTGGTTGACGCGGACGCCGAGCAGACGCCCCCGTGGGAACTGGGGGGGCCGGGGGGGCCCCCGCAGTGGGACTCGTAGCTGAGGCTGATGCCGGGGGGCAGCGGCGAGTGCTGCAGCTCCACCGTGGACGAGAGGCTCTGGGGTGACACCATGGGTGTCAGCACCCCCTGACACCCCCCGGGGGGGGGCACCCAGGGGTCCCACACATGTGTCCCCCCCCCCCCCTCACATTATACGCGTCGGCGATGAGCTGCACCACGTTGCTGGAATCCTCCCGCAGTTCCCCCACCACCGACTTGGGGATCAAGCGGCTCAACTCCTGCGTGGGGACAGCGGGGGGGGGTCAGGGGGGGACCCCAGGGACCCCCCCCCATTAATTTAAGGACCCCCCCCCCCACACCTGGTAGATGGGGACGGTGGGTCCCGTCACGGCGAAGATGGGCTGGATGTTGGCGGCCGAAAGCACCTGGGCCACGTGTCCCACCGAGGGGTAGTCCTGGAAAATTGGGGGGGGGGGGTGGTGGGTTTTGGGTGTGTCCCCCCCAAAAAAAAATAAAAAAAAATTAAAAAAAGGGGTTTGGGGACCTACATAGAGGTGGCTCTTGGCGTAGACGCCGCTGGCGTCGAGGTGGCAGCGGGTGTCGCTGGGCAGGACGATGCCCCCCAGTTTGCCGTCGCCGGCCGTGTGGAAGGTGTCGTCGGAGGCGAAGAGCAGCAGGCGGGTGGCGGGACGCCAGCCAATGTGCTCCTGGGGGCACGAGGGGCTTGCACACGCGCGTGCGCCGGCCCCAGCGCGCGCGTGTGTGTGTGTGTGTGAGATGGGGCGGGAGGGGGCAGGCGGGAACGCGCAGGCACGATCCCTCGGGCTCTTGCACGCGCTCTTGCACGCACACACGCTTGCGCACACGCGCGCTCACAATTCCTCGTGCTCTTGCACGCTCTTGGACACACACTCTTGCACACATGCACGCTCACACACTTCCTCGTGCTCTCACACGTGCTCTTGCACACACACCCTTGCACACAAACACCCTTGCACACACGCACCCTGACACACTTCCTTGTGTCCTCGCACGCTCTCTTGCACACGTGCACACTCAGACACGCTTCCTTGCACTCTCGCACACACACACGCTCAGACACACTCCCCCGCGCTCTTGCACACATGCTCTTGCACACACACTCTTGCACACACACCCCCTGACACGCTTCCTCGTGCTCTTGCACGGTCTCTTGCACACACACTTGCACACACACATGCTCAGAAATACTTCGAAATACTTCCTTGTATCCTTGCACACACTCTTGCACACATGCACCCTGACACACTTCCTCGTGCTCTTGCACGCGCTCTTGCACACACACTCTTGCACACACGCACCCTGACACGCTTCCTTGTGCTCTCGCACACGCTCTTGCACACGTGCACACTCAGACACGCTTCCTTGTGTCCTTGCACGTGCTCTTGCATACACTCTTGCACACGTGCACACTCAGACACACTTCCTTGCACTCTCGCACACACACACGCTCAGACACGCTCCCCCGCGCTCTCGCACGCGCTCTTGCACACACCCTGACACGCTTCCTCG
>NW_027437066.1:0-35369 GCF_047716275.1 Strix uralensis
TCTCAGGCATGTCCTGCAGTGCTTTGACCCCAGCTTTAAGGCAGGCCTAATCCTGGGTTGCAACCCCAGACTCCTCCAAGGAAGATACCCAGGATTTTTTTTCTCCTGTAAAGCAAGAGGTTTGCTCCAGAACCCACCCAAGACTCCTCTCAGGCATGTCCTGCAGTGCTTTGACCCCAGCTTTAAGGCAGGCCTAATCCTGGGTTGCAACCCCAGACTCCTCCAAGGAAGATACCCAGGATTTTTTTTCTCCTGTAAAGCAAGAGGTTTGCTCCAGAACCCACCCAAGACTCCTCTCAGGCATGTCCTGCAGTGCTTTGACCCCAGCTTTAAGGCAGGCCTAATCCTGGGTTGCAACCCCAGACTCCTCCAAGGAAGATACCCAGGATTTTTTTTCTCCTGTAAAGCAAGAGGTTTGCTCCAGAACCCACCCAAGACTCCTCTCAGGCATGTCCTGCAGTGCTTTGACCCCAGCTTTAAGGCAGGCCTAATCCTGGGTTGCAACCCCAGACTCCTCCAAGGAAGATACCCAGGATTTTTTTTCTCCTGTAAAGCAAGAGGTTTGCTCCAGAACCCACCCAAGACTCCTCTCAGGCATGTCCTGCAGTGCTTTGACCCCAGCTTTAAGGCAGGCCAATCCTGGGTTGCAACCCCAGACTCCTCCAAGGAAGATACCCAGGATTTTTTTTCTCCTGTAAAGCAAGAGGTTTGCTCCAGAACCCACCCAAGACTCCTCTCAGGCATGTCCTGCAGTGCTTTGACCCCAGCTTTAAGGCAGGCCTAATCCTGGGTTGCAACCCCAGACTCCTCCAAGGAAGATACCCAGGATTTTTTTTCTCCTGTAAAGCAAGAGGTTTGCTCCAGAACCCACCCAAGACTCCTCTCAGGCATGTCCTGCAGTGCTTTGACCCCAGCTTTAAGGCAGGCCTAATCCTGGGTTGCAACCCCAGACTCCTCCAAGGAAGATACCCAGGATTTTTTTTCTCCTGTAAAGCAAGAGGTTTGCTCCAGAACCCACCCAACACTCCTCTCAGGCATGTCCTGCAGTGCTTTGACCCCAGCTTTAAGGCAGGCCTAATCCTGGGTTGCAACCCCAGACTCCTCCAAGGAAGATACCCAGGATTTTTTTTCTCCTGTAAAGCAAGAGGTTTGCTCCAGAACCCACCCAAGACTCCTCTCAGGCATGTCCTGCAGTGCTTTGACCCCAGCTTTAAGGCAGGCCTAATCCTGGGTTGCAACCCCAGACTCCTCCAAGGAAGATACCCAGGATTTTTTTTCTCCTGTAAAGCAAGAGGTTTGCTCCAGAACCCACCCAAGACTCCTCTCAGGCATGTCCTGCAGTGCTTTGACCCCAGCTTTAAGGCAGGCCCAATCCTGGGTTGCAACCCCAGACTCCTCCAAGGAAGATACCCAGGATTTTTTTTCTCCTGTAAAGCAAGAGGTTTGCTCCAGAACCCACCCAAGACTCCTCTCAGGCATGTCCTGCAGTGCTTTGACCCCAGCTTTAAGGCAGGCCCAATCCTGGGTTGCAACCCCAGACTCCTCCAAGGAAGATACCCAGGATTTTTTTTTCTCCTGTAAAGCAAGAGGTTTGCTCCAGAACCCACCCAACACTCCTCTCAGGCATGTCCTGCAGTGCTTTGACCCCAGCTTTAAGGCAGGCCTAATCCTGGGTTGCAACCCCAGACTCCTCCAAGGAAGATACCCAGGATTTTTTTTCTCCTGTAAAGCAAGAGGTTTGCTCCAGAACCCACCCAACACTCCTCTCAGGCATGTCCTGCAGTGCTTTGACCCCAGCTTTAAGGCAGGCCTAATCCTGGGTTGCAACCCCAGACTCCTCCAAGGAAGATACCCAGGATTTTTTTTCTCCTGTAAAGCAAGAGGTTTGCTCCAGAACCCACCCAAGACTCCTCTCAGGCATGTCCTGCAGTGCTTTGACCCCAGCTTTAAGGCAGGCCCAATCCTGGGTTGCAACCCCAGACTCCTCCAAGGAAGATACCCAGGATTTTTTTTCTCCTGTAAAGCAAGAGTTTTGCTCCAGAACCCACCCAAGACTCCTCTCAGGCATGTCCTGCAGTGCTTTGACCCCAGCTTTAAGGCAGGCCCAATCCTGGGTTGCAACCCCAGACTCCTCCAAGGAAGATACCCAGGATTTTTTTTCTCCTGTAAAGCAAGAGGTTTGCTCCAGAACCCACCCAAGACTCCTCTCAGGCATGTCCTGCAGTGCTTTGACCCCAGCTTTAAGGCAGGCCCAATCCTGGGTTGCAACCCCAGACTCCTCCAAGGAAGATACCCAGGATTTTTTTTCTCCTGTAAAGCAAGAGGTTTGCTCCAGAACCCACCCAACACTCCTCTCAGGCATGTCCTGCAGTGCTTTGACCCCAGCTTTAAGGCAGGCCTAATCCTGGGTTGCAACCCCAGACTCCTCCAAGGAAGATACCCAGGATTTTTTTTCTCCTGTAAAGCAAGAGGTTTGCTCCAGAACCCACCCAAGACTCCTCTCAGGCATGTCCTGCAGTGCTTTGACCCCAGCTTTAAGGCAGGCCCAATCCTGGGTTGCAACCCCAGACTCCTCCAAGGAAGATACCCAGGATTTTTTTTCTCCTGTAAAGCAAGAGGTTTGCTCCAGAACCCACCCAAGACTCCTCTCAGGCATGTCCTGCAGTGCTTTGACCCAGCTTTAAGGCAGGCCTAATCCTGGGTTGCAACCCCAGACTCCTCCAAGGAAGATACCCAGGATTTTTTTTCTCCTGTAAAGCAAGAGGTTTGCTCCAGAACCCACCCAAGACTCCTCTCAGGCATGTCCTGCAGTGCTTTGACCCCAGCTTTAAGGCAGGCCCAATCCTGGGTTGCAACCCCAGACTCCTCCAAGGAAGATACCCAGGATTTTTTTTCTCCTGTAAAGCAAGAGGTTTGCTCCAGAACCCACCCAAGACTCCTCTCAGGCATGTCCTGCAGTGCTTTGACCCCAGCTTTAAGGCAGGCCTAATCCTGGGTTGCAACCCCAGACTCCTCCAAGGAAGATACCCAGGATTTTTTTTCTCCTGTAAAGCAAGAGGTTTGCTCCAGAACCCACCCAAGACTCCTCTCAGGCATGTCCTGCAGTGCTTTGACCCCAGCTTTAAGGCAGGCCCAATCCTGGGTTGCAACCCCAGACTCCTCCAAGGAAGATACCCAGGATTTTTTTTCTCCTGTAAAGCAAGAGGTTTGCTCCAGAACCCACCCAAGACTCCTCTCAGGCATGTCCTGCAGTGCTTTGACCCCAGCTTTAAGGCAGGCCCAATCCTGGGTTGCAACCCCAGACTCCTCCAAGGAAGATACCCAGGATTTTTTTTCTCCTGTAAAGCAAGGGGTTTGCTCCAGAACCCACCCAAGACTCCTCTCAGGCATGTCCTGCAGTGCTTTGACCCCAGCTTTAAGGCAGGCCCAATCCTGGGTTGCAACCCCAGACTCCTCCAAGGAAGATACCCAGGATTTTTTTTCTCCTGTAAAGCAAGAGGTTTGCTCCAGAACCCACCCAACACTCCTCTCAGGCATGTCCTGCAGTGCTTTGACCCCAGCTTTAAGGCAGGCCTAATCCTGGGTTGCAACCCCAGACTCCTCCAAGGAAGATACCCAGGATTTTTTTTCTCCTGTAAAGCAAGAGGTTTGCTCCAGAACCCACCCAAGACTCCTCTCAGGCATGTCCTGCAGTGCTTTGACCCCAGCTTTAAGGCAGGCCTAATCCTGGGTTGCAACCCCAGACTCCTCCAAGGAAGATACCCAGGATTTTTTTTCTCCTGTAAAGCAAGAGGTTTGCTCCAGAACCCACCCAAGACTCCTCTCAGGCATGTCCTGCAGTGCTTTGACCCCAGCTTTAAGGCAGGCCCAATCCTGGGTTGCAACCCCAGACTCCTCCAAGGAAGATACCCAGGATTTTTTTTCTCCTGTAAAGCAAGAGTTTTGCTCCAGAACCCACCCAAGACTCCTCTCAGGCATGTCCTGCAGTGCTTTGACCCCAGCTTTAAGGCAGGCCTAATCCTGGGTTGCAACCCCAGACTCCTCCAAGGAAGATACCCAGGATTTTTTTTCTCCTGTAAAGCAAGAGGTTTGCTCCAGAACCCACCCAAGACTCCTCTCAGGCATGTCCTGCAGTGCTTTGACCCCAGCTTTAAGGCAGGCCCAATCCTGGGTTGCAACCCCAGACTCCTCCAAGGAAGATACCCAGGATTTTTTTTCTCCTGTAAAGCAAGAGTTTTGCTCCAGAACCCACCCAAGACTCCTCTCAGGCATGTCCTGCAGTGCTTTGACCCCAGCTTTAAGGCAGGCCCAATCCTGGGTTGCAACCCCAGACTCCTCCAAGGAAGATACCCAGGATTTTTTTTCTCCTGTAAAGCAAGAGGTTTGCTCCAGAACCCACCCAAGACTCCTCTCAGGCATGTCCTGCAGTGCTTTGACCCCAGCTTTAAGGCAGGCCCAATCCTGGGTTGCAACCCCAGACTCCTCCAAGGAAGATACCCAGGATTTTTTTTCTCCTGTAAAGCAAGAGGTTTGCTCCAGAACCCACCCAAGACTCCTCTCAGGCATGTCCTGCAGTGCTTTGACCCCAGCTTTAAGGCAGGCCCAATCCTGGGTTGCAACCCCAGACTCCTCCAAGGAAGATACCCAGGATTTTTTTTCTCCTGTAAAGCAAGAGGTTTGCTCCAGAACCCACCCAACACTCCTCTCAGGCATGTCCTGCAGTGCTTTGACCCCAGCTTTAAGGCAGGCCCAATCCTGGGTTGCAACCCCAGACTCCTCCAAGGAAGATACCCAGGATTTTTTTTCTCCTGTAAAGCAAGAGTTTTGCTCCAGAACCCACCCAACACTCCTCTCAGGCATGTCCTGCAGTGCTTTGACCCCAGCTTTAAGGCAGGCCCAATCCTGGGTTGCAACCCCAGACTCCTCCAAGGAAGATACCCAGGATTTTTTTTCTCCTGTAAAGCAAGAGTTTTGCTCCAGAACCCACCCAAGACTCCTCTCAGGCATGTCCTGCAGTGCTTTGACCCCAGCTTTAAGGCAGGCCCAATCCTGGGTTGCAACCCCAGACTCCTCCAAGGAAGATACCCAGGATTTTTTTTCTCCTGTAAAGCAAGAGGTTTGCTCCAGAACCCACCCAAGACTCCTCTCAGGCATGTCCTGCAGTGCTTTGACCCCAGCTTTAAGGCAGGCCTAATCCTGGGTTGCAACCCCAGACTCCTCCAAGGAAGATACCCAGGATTTTTTTTCTCCTGTAAAGCAAGAGTTTTGCTCCAGAACCCACCCAAGACTCCTCTCAGGCATGTCCTGCAGTGCTTTGACCCCAGCTTTAAGGCAGGCCTAATCCTGGGTTGCAACCCCAGACTCCTCCAAGGAAGATACCCAGGATTTTTTTTCTCCTGTAAAGCAAGAGGTTTGCTCCAGAACCCACCCAAGACTCCTCTCAGGCATCTCCTGCAGTGCTTTGACCCCAGCTTTAAGGCAGGCCTAATCCTGGGTTGCAACCCCAGACTCCTCCAAGGAAGATACCCAGGATTTTTTTTCTCCTGTAAAGCAAGAGGTTTGCTCCAGAACCCACCCAAGACTCCTCTCAGGCATGTCCTGCAGTGCTTTGACCCCAGCTTTAAGGCAGGCCTAATCCTGGGTTGCAACCCCAGACTCCTCCAGGGAAGATACCCAGGATTTTTTTTCTCCTGTAAAGCAAGAGTTTTGCTCCAGAACCCACCCAAGACTCCTCTCAGGCATGTCCTGCAGTGCTTTGACCCCAGCTTTAAGGCAGGCCTAATCCTGCGTGCAACCCCAGACTCCTCCAAGGAAGATACCCAGGATTTTTTTTCTCCTGTAAAGCAAGAGGTTTGCTCCAGAACCCACCCAAGACTCCTCTCAGGCATGTCCTGCAGTGCTTTGACCCCAGCTTTAAGGCAGGCCTAATCCTGGGTTGCAACCCCAGACTCCTCCAAGGAAGATACCCAGGATTTTTTTTCTCCTGTAAAGCAAGAGGTTTGCTCCAGAACCCACCCAAGACTCCTCTCAGGCATCTCCTGCAGTGCTTTGACCCCAGCTTTAAGGCAGGCCTAATCCTGGGTTGCAACCCCAGACTCCTCCAAGGAAGATACCCAGGATTTTTTTTCTCCTGTAAAGCAAGAGGTTTGCTCCAGAACCCACCCAAGACTCCTCTCAGGCATGTCCTGCAGTGCTTTGACCCCAGCTTTAAGGCAGGCCTAATCCTGGGTTGCAACCCCAGACTCCTCCAGGGAAGATACCCAGGATTTTTTTTCTCCTGTAAAGCAAGAGTTTTGCTCCAGAACCCACCCAAGACTCCTCTCAGGCATGTCCTGCAGTGCTTTGACCCCAGCTTTAAGGCAGGCCTAATCCTGGGTTGCAACCCCAGACTCCTCCAAGGAAGATACCCAGGATTTTTTTTCTCCTGTAAAGCAAGAGTTTTGCTCCAGAACCCACCCAAGACTCCTCTCAGGCATGTCCTGCAGTGCTTTGACCCCAGCTTTAAGGCAGGCCCAATCCTGGGTTGCAACCCCAGACTCCTCCAAGGAAGATACCCAAAAGGATTTTTTCCCTCAAAGGACGCTCTCTTCTCTGGCATCTGCCCAAGATTCCTCACAGACATGTCCCACACTGTCTTGAGCCCTGCTTCAGGGACCTGAGATCCCAGGTAAAACTCTTAGACTCCTCCAAGGAAGACACATGGAATATTTTTTAGTATTGGGGAAAGCTCTTACCTCCAAGATCCACACCACACTCCTCCCAGGCAGCTCCCAGTATCTTCCGACTCTGCTTTAGGGACCTGAGATCTCAGGTAGCAGCACTAGACTCCCCCAAGGAAGCTTCCTGGGTTGTCTTTTCTCCTGTAAAGGAAAAGGTTTGCTCCAGAACCCACCCAAGACTCCTCTCAGGCATGTCCTGCAGTGCTTTGACCCCAGCTTTAAGGCAGGCCCAATCCTGGGTTGCAACCCCAGACTCCTCCAAGGAAGATACCCAGGATTTTTTTTCTCCTGTAAAGCAAGAGGTTTGCTCCAGAACCCACCCAAGACTCCTCTCAGGCATGTCCTGCAGTGCTTTGACCCCAGCTTTAAGGCAGGCCTAATCCTGGGTTGCAACCCCAGACTCCTCCAAGGAAGATACCCAGGATTTTTTTTCTCCTGTAAAGCAAGAGTTTTGCTCCAGAACCCACCCAAGACTCCTCTCAGGCATGTCCTGCAGTGCTTTGACCCCAGCTTTAAGGCAGGCCTAATCCTGGGTTGCAACCCCAGACTCCTCCAAGGAAGATACCCAGGATTTTTTTTCTCCTGTAAAGCAAGAGGTTTGCTCCAGAACCCACCCAAGACTCCTCTCAGGCATGTCCTGCAGTGCTTTGACCCCAGCTTTAAGGCAGGCCTAATCCTGGGTTGCAATCCCAGACTCCTCCAAGGAAGATACCCAGGATTTTTTTTCTCCTGTAAAGCAAGAGGTTTGCTCCAGAACCCACCCAAGACTCCTCTCAGGCATGTCCTGCAGTGCTTTGACCCCAGCTTTAAGGCAGGCCCAATCCTGGGTTGCAACCCCAGACTCCTCCAAGGAAGATACCCAGGATTTTTTTTCTCCTGTAAAGCAAGAGGTTTGCTCCAGAACCCACCCAAGACTCCTCTCAGGCATGTCCTGCAGTGCTTTGACCCCAGCTTTAAGGCAGGCCCAATCCTGGGTTGCAACCCCAGACTCCTCCAAGGAAGATACCCAGGATTTTTTTTCTCCTGTAAAGCAAGAGTTTTGCTCCAGAACCCACCCAACACTCCTCTCAGGCATGTCCTGCAGTGCTTTGACCCCAGCTTTAAGGCAGGCCCAATCCTGGGTTGCAACCCCAGACTCCTCCAAGGAAGATACCCAGGATTTTTTTTCTCCTGTAAAGCAAGAGTTTTGCTCCAGAACCCACCCAAGACTCCTCTCAGGCATGTCCTGCAGTGCTTTGACCCCAGCTTTAAGGCAGGCCCAATCCTGGGTTGCAACCCCAGACTCCTCCAAGGAAGATACCCAGGATTTTTTTTCTCCTGTAAAGCAAGAGGTTTGCTCCAGAACCCACCCAAGACTCCTCTCAGGCATGTCCTGCAGTGCTTTGACCCCAGCTTTAAGGCAGGCCTAATCCTGGGTTGCAACCCCAGACTCCTCCAAGGAAGATACCCAGGATTTTTTTTCTCCTGTAAAGCAAGAGTTTTGCTCCAGAACCCACCCAAGACTCCTCTCAGGCATGTCCTGCAGTGCTTTGACCCCAGCTTTAAGGCAGGCCCAATCCTGGGTTGCAACCCCAGACTCCTCCAAGGAAGATACCCAGGATTTTTTTTCTCCTGTAAAGCAAGAGGTTTGCTCCAGAACCCACCCAACACTCCTCTCAGGCATGTCCTGCAGTGCTTTGACCCCAGCTTTAAGGCAGGCCTAATCCTGGGTTGCAACCCCAGACTCCTCCAAGGAAGATACCCAGGATTTTTTTTCTCCTGTAAAGCAAGAGGTTTGCTCCAGAACCCACCCAAGACTCCTCTCAGGCATCTCCTGCAGTGCTTTGACCCCAGCTTTAAGGCAGGCCTAATCCTGGGTTGCAACCCCAGACTCCTCCAAGGAAGATACCCAGGATTTTTTTTCTCCTGTAAAGCAAGAGGTTTGCTCCAGAACCCACCCAAGACTCCTCTCAGGCATGTCCTGCAGTGCTTTGACCCCAGCTTTAAGGCAGGCCTAATCCTGGGTTGCAACCCCAGACTCCTCCAGGGAAGATACCCAGGATTTTTTTTCTCCTGTAAAGCAAGAGTTTTGCTCCAGAACCCACCCAAGACTCCTCTCAGGCATGTCCTGCAGTGCTTTGACCCCAGCTTTAAGGCAGGCCTAATCCTGCGTGCAACCCCAGACTCCTCCAAGGAAGATACCCAGGATTTTTTTTCTCCTGTAAAGCAAGAGGTTTGCTCCAGAACCCACCCAAGACTCCTCTCAGGCATGTCCTGCAGTGCTTTGACCCCAGCTTTAAGGCAGGCCTAATCCTGGGTTGCAACCCCAGACTCCTCCAAGGAAGATACCCAGGATTTTTTTTCTCCTGTAAAGCAAGAGGTTTGCTCCAGAACCCACCCAAGACTCCTCTCAGGCATCTCCTGCAGTGCTTTGACCCCAGCTTTAAGGCAGGCCTAATCCTGGGTTGCAACCCCAGACTCCTCCAAGGAAGATACCCAGGATTTTTTTTCTCCTGTAAAGCAAGAGGTTTGCTCCAGAACCCACCCAAGACTCCTCTCAGGCATGTCCTGCAGTGCTTTGACCCCAGCTTTAAGGCAGGCCTAATCCTGGGTTGCAACCCCAGACTCCTCCAGGGAAGATACCCAGGATTTTTTTCTCCTGTAAAGCAAGAGTTTTGCTCCAGAACCCACCCAAGACTCCTCTCAGGCATGTCCTGCAGTGCTTTGACCCCAGCTTTAAGGCAGGCCTAATCCTGGGTTGCAACCCCAGACTCCTCCAAGGAAGATACCCAGGATTTTTTTTCTCCTGTAAAGCAAGAGTTTTGCTCCAGAACCCACCCAAGACTCCTCTCAGGCATGTCCTGCAGTGCTTTGACCCCAGCTTTAAGGCAGGCCCAATCCTGGGTTGCAACCCCAGACTCCTCCAAGGAAGATACCCAAAAGGATTTTTTCCCTCAAAGGACGCTCTCTTCTCTGGCATCTGCCCAAGATTCCTCACAGACATGTCCCACACTGTCTTGAGCCCTGCTTCAGGGACCTGAGATCCCAGGTAAAACTCTTAGACTCCTCCAAGGAAGACACATGGAATATTTTTTAGTATTGGGGAAAGCTCTTACCTCCAAGATCCACACCACACTCCTCCCAGGCAGCTCCCAGTATCTTCCGACTCTGCTTTAGGGACCTGAGATCTCAGGTAGCAGCACTAGACTCCCCCAAGGGAAGCTTCCTGGGTTGTCTTTTCTCCTGTAAAGGAAAAGGTTTGCTCCAGAACCCACCCAACACTCCTCTCAGGCATGTCCTGCAGTGCTTTGACCCCAGCTTTAAGGCAGGCCCAATCCTGGGTTGCAACCCCAGACTCCTCCAAGGAAGATACCCAGGATTTTTTTTCTCCTGTAAAGCAAGAGGTTTGCTCCAGAACCCACCCAAGACTCCTCTCAGGCATGTCCTGCAGTGCTTTGACCCCAGCTTTAAGGCAGGCCTAATCCTGGGTTGCAACCCCAGACTCCTCCAAGGAAGATACCCAGGATTTTTTTTCTCCTGTAAAGCAAGAGGTTTGCTCCAGAACCCACCCAAGACTCCTCTCAGGCATGTCCTGCAGTGCTTTGACCCCAGCTTTAAGGCAGGCCTAATCCTGGGTTGCAACCCCAGACTCCTCCAAGGAAGATACCCAGGATTTTTTTTCTCCTGTAAAGCAAGAGGTTTGCTCCAGAACCCACCCAACACTCCTCTCAGGCATGTCCTGCAGTGCTTTGACCCCAGCTTTAAGGCAGGCCCAATCCTGGGTTGCAACCCCAGACTCCTCCAAGGAAGATACCCAAAAGGATTTTTTCCCTCAAAGGACGCTCTCTTCTCTGGCATCTGCCCAAGATTCCTCACAGACATGTCCCACACTGTCTTGAGCCCTGCTTCAGGGACCTGAGATCCCAGGTAAAACTCTTAGACTCCTCCAAGGAAGACACATGGAATATTTTTTAGTATTGGGGAAAGCTCTTACCTCCAAGATCCACACCACACTCCTCCCAGGCAGCTCCCAGTATCTTCCGACTCTGCTTTAGGGACCTGAGATCTCAGGTAGCAGCACTAGACTCCCCCAAGGAAGCTTCCTGGGTTCTCTTTTCTCCTGTAAAGGAAAAGGTTTGCTCCAGTACTCACCCAAGACTCCTCTCAGGCATGTCCTGGAGTACTTTGACCCCAGCTTTAAGGCAGGCCTAATCCTGGGTTGCAACCCCAGACTCCTCCAAGGAAGATACCCAGGATTTTTTTTCTCCTGTAAAGCAACAGGTTTGCTCCAGAACCCACCCAAGACTCCTCTCAGGCATGTCCTGCAGTGCTTTGACCCCAGCTTTAAGGCAGGCCCAATCCTGGGTTGCAACCCCAGACTCCTCCAAGGAAGATACCCAGGATTTTTTTTCTCCTGTAAAGCAAGAGTTTTGCTCCAGAACCCACCCAAGACTCCTCTCAGGCATGTCCTGCAGTGCTTTGACCCCAGCTTTAAGGCAGGCCCAATCCTGGGTTGCAACCCCAGACTCCTCCAAGGAAGATACCCAGGATTTTTTTTCTCCTGTAAAGCAAGAGGTTTGCTCCAGAACCCACCCAAGACTCCTCTCAGGCATGTCCTGCAGTGCTTTGACCCCAGCTTTAAGGCAGGCCTAATCCTGGGTTGCAACCCCAGACTCCTCCAAGGAAGATACCCAGGATTTTTTTTCTCCTGTAAAGCAAGAGGTTTGCTCCAGAACCCACCCAAGACTCCTCTCAGGCATGTCCTGCAGTGCTTTGACCCCAGCTTTAAGGCAGGCCCAATCCTGGGTTGCAACCCCAGACTCCTCCAAGGAAGATACCCAGGATTTTTTTTCTCCTGTAAAGCAAGAGGTTTGCTCCAGAACCCACCCAAGACTCCTCTCAGGCATGTCCTGCAGTGCTTTGACCCCAGCTTTAAGGCAGGCCCAATCCTGGGTTGCAACCCCAGACTCCTCCAAGGAAGATACCCAGGATTTTTTTTCTCCTGTAAAGCAAGGGGTTTGCTCCAGAACCCACCCAAGACTCCTCTCAGGCATGTCCTGCAGTGCTTTGACCCCAGCTTTAAGGCAGGCCCAATCCTGGGTTGCAACCCCAGACTCCTCCAAGGAAGATACCCAGGATTTTTTTTCTCCTGTAAAGCAAGAGGTTTGCTCCAGAACCCACCCAACACTCCTCTCAGGCATGTCCTGCAGTGCTTTGACCCCAGCTTTAAGGCAGGCCTAATCCTGGGTTGCAACCCCAGACTCCTCCAAGGAAGATACCCAGGATTTTTTTTCTCCTGTAAAGCAAGAGGTTTGCTCCAGAACCCACCCAAGACTCCTCTCAGGCATGTCCTGCAGTGCTTTGACCCCAGCTTTAAGGCAGGCCTAATCCTGGGTTGCAACCCCAGACTCCTCCAAGGAAGATACCCAGGATTTTTTTTCTCCTGTAAAGCAAGAGGTTTGCTCCAGAACCCACCCAACACTCCTCTCAGGCATGTCCTGCAGTGCTTTGACCCCAGCTTTAAGGCAGGCCCAATCCTGGGTTGCAACCCCAGACTCCTCCAAGGAAGATACCCAGGATTTTTTTTCTCCTGTAAAGCAAGAGGTTTGCTCCAGAACCCACCCAAGACTCCTCTCAGGCATGTCCTGCAGTGCTTTGACCCCAGCTTTAAGGCAGGCCTAATCCTGGGTTGCAACCCCAGACTCCTCCAAGGAAGATACCCAGGATTTTTTTTCTCCTGTAAAGCAAGAGGTTTGCTCCAGAACCCACCCAAGACTCCTCTCAGGCATGTCCTGCAGTGCTTTGACCCCAGCTTTAAGGCAGGCCCAATCCTGGGTTGCAACCCCAGACTCCTCCAAGGAAGATACCCAGGATTTTTTTTCTCCTGTAAAGCAAGAGTTTTGCTCCAGAACCCACCCAAGACTCCTCTCAGGCATGTCCTGCAGTGCTTTGACCCCAGCTTTAAGGCAGGCCCAATCCTGGGTTGCAACCCCAGACTCCTCCAAGGAAGATACCCAGGATTTTTTTTCTCCTGTAAAGCAAGAGGTTTGCTCCAGAACCCACCCAAGACTCCTCTCAGGCATGTCCTGCAGTGCTTTGACCCCAGCTTTAAGGCAGGCCTAATCCTGGGTTGCAACCCCAGACTCCTCCAAGGAAGATACCCAGGATTTTTTTTCTCCTGTAAAGCAAGAGGTTTGCTCCAGAACCCACCCAACACTCCTCTCAGGCATGTCCTGCAGTGCTTTGACCCCAGCTTTAAGGCAGGCCTAATCCTGGGTTGCAACCCCAGACTCCTCCAAGGAAGATACCCAGGATTTTTTTTCTCCTGTAAAGCAAGAGTTTTGCTCCAGAACCCACCCAAGACTCCTCTCAGGCATGTCCTGCAGTGCTTTGACCCCAGCTTTAAGGCAGGCCCAATCCTGGGTTGCAACCCCAGACTCCTCCAAGGAAGATACCCAGGATTTTTTTTCTCCTGTAAAGCAAGAGGTTTGCTCCAGAACCCACCCAACACTCCTCTCAGGCATGTCCTGCAGTGCTTTGACCCCAGCTTTAAGGCAGGCCTAATCCTGCGTGCAACCCCAGACTCCTCCAAGGAAGATACCCAGGATTTTTTTTCTCCTGTAAAGCAAGAGGTTTGCTCCAGAACCCACCCAAGACTCCTCTCAGGCATGTCCTGCAGTGCTTTGACCCCAGCTTTAAGGCAGGCCCAATCCTGGGTTGCAACCCCAGACTCCTCCAAGGAAGATACCCAGGATTTTTTTTCTCCTGTAAAGCAAGAGGTTTGCTCCAGAACCCACCCAAGACTCCTCTCAGGCATGTCCTGCAGTGCTTTGACCCCAGCTTTAAGGCAGGCCCAATCCTGGGTTGCAACCCCAGACTCCTCCAAGGAAGATACCCAAAAGGATTTTTTCCCTCAAAGGACGCTCTCTTCTCTGGCATCTGCCCAAGATTCCTCACAGACATGTCCCACACTGTCTTGAGCCCTGCTTCAGGGACCTGAGATCCCAGGTAAAACTCTTAGACTCCTCCAAGGAAGACACATGGAATATTTTTTAGTATTGGGGAAAGCTCTTACCTCCAAGATCCACACCACACTCCTCCCAGGCAGCTCCCAGTATCTTCCGACTCTGCTTTAGGGACCTGAGATCTCAGGTAGCAGCACTAGACTCCCCCAAGGAAGCTTCCTGGGTTGTCTTTTCTCCTGTAAAGGAAAAGGTTTGCTCCAGAACCCACCCAACACTCCTCTCAGGCATGTCCTGCAGTGCTTTGACCCCAGCTTTAAGGCAGGCCCAATCCTGGGTTGCAACCCCAGACTCCTCCAAGGAAGATACCCAGGATTTTTTTTCTCCTGTAAAGCAAGAGGTTTGCTCCAGAACCCACCCAACACTCCTCTCAGGCATGTCCTGCAGTGCTTTGACCCCAGCTTTAAGGCAGGCCTAATCCTGGGTTGCAACCCCAGACTCCTCCAAGGAAGATACCCAGGATTTTTTTTCTCCTGTAAAGCAAGAGGTTTGCTCCAGAACCCACCCAAGACTCCTCTCAGGCATGTCCTGCAGTGCTTTGACCCCAGCTTTAAGGCAGGCCTAATCCTGGGTTGCAACCCCAGACTCCTCCAAGGAAGATACCCAGGATTTTTTTTCTCCTGTAAAGCAAGAGGTTTGCTCCAGAACCCACCCAAGACTCCTCTCAGGCATGTCCTGCAGTGCTTTGACCCCAGCTTTAAGGCAGGCCTAATCCTGGGTTGCAACCCCAGACTCCTCCAAGGAAGATACCCAGGATTTTTTTTCTCCTGTAAAGCAAGAGGCTTGCTCCAGAACCCACCCAAGACTCCTCTCAGGCATGTCCTGCAGTGCTTTGACCCCAGCTTTAAGGCAGGCCTAAATCTGAGTTGCAACCCCAGACTCCTCCAAGGAAGATACCCAGGATTTTTTTTCTCCTGTAAAGCAAGAGGTTTGCTCCAGAA
Source organism: Strix uralensis (assembly GCF_047716275.1). NCBI lineage: Eukaryota > Metazoa > Chordata > Aves > Strigiformes > Strigidae > Strix > Strix uralensis. The sequence continues at coordinate 14,662 of NW_027437066.1, forward strand.
CCCACCCAAGACTCCTCTCAGGCATGTCCTGCAGTGCTTTGACCCCAGCTTTAAGGCAGGCCTAATCCTGGGTTGCAACCCCAGACTCCTCCAAGGAAGATACCCAGGATTTTTTTTCTCCTGTAAAGGAAGAGGTTTGCTCCAGAACCCACCCAACACTCCTCTCAGGCATCTCCTGCAGTGCTTTGACCCCAGCTTTAAGGCAGGCCTAATCCTGGGTTGCAACCCCAGACTCCTCCAAGGAAGATACCCAGGATTTTTTTTCTCCTGTAAAGCAAGAGGTTTGCTCCAGAACCCACCCAAGACTCCTCTCAGGCATGTCCTGCAGTACTTTGACCCCAGCTTTAAGGCAGGCCTAATCCTGGGTTGCAACCCCAGACTCCTCCAAGGAAGATACCCAGGATTTTTTTTCTCCTGTAAAGCAAGAGGTTTGCTCCAGAACCCACCCAACACTCCTCTCAGGCATGTCCTGCAGTGCTTTGACCCCAGCTTTAAGGCAGGCCCAATCCTGGGTTGCAACCCCAGACTCCTCCAAGGAAGATACCCAAAAGGATTTTTTCCCTCAAAGGACGCTCTCTTCTCTGGCATCTGCCCAAGATTCCTCACAGACATGTCCCACACTGTCTTGAGCCCTGCTTCAGGGACCTGAGATCCCAGGTAAAACTCTTAGACTCCTCCAAGGAAGACACATGGAATATTTTTTAGTATTGGGGAAAGCTCTTACCTCCAAGATCCACACCACACTCCTCCCAGGCAGCTCCCAGTATCTTCCGACTCTGCTTTAGGCACCTGAGATCTCAGGTAGCAGCACTAGACTCCCCCAAGGAAGCTTCCTGGGTTGTCTTTTCTCCTGTAAAGGAAAAGGTTTGCTCCAGGACTCACCCAAGACTCCTCTCAGGCATGTCCTGGAGTACTTTGACCCCAGCTTTAAAGCAGGCCTAATCCTGGGTTGCAACCCCAGACTCCTCCAAGGAAGATACCCAGGATTTTTTTTCTCCTGTAAAGCAAGAGGTTTGCTCCAGAACCCACCCAAGACTCCTCTCAGGCATGTCCTGCAGTGCTTTGACCCCAGCTTTAAGGCAGGCCTAATCCTGGGTTGCAACCCCAGACTCCTCCAAGGAAGATACCCAGGATTTTTTTTCTCCTGTAAAGCAAGAGGTTTGCTCCAGAACCCACCCAAGACTCCTCTCAGGCATGTCCTGCAGTGCTTTGACCCCAGCTTTAAGGCAGGCCTAATCCTGGGGTGCAACCCCAGACTCCTCCAAGGAAGATACCCAGGATTTTTTTTCTCCTGTAAAGCAAGAGTTTTGCTCCAGAACCCACCCAAGACTCCTCTCAGGCATGTCCTGCAGTGCTTTGACCCCAGCTTTAAGGCAGGCCCAATCCTGGGTTGCAACCCCAGACTCCTCCAAGGAAGATACCCAGGATTTTTTTTCTCCTGTAAAGCAAGAGGTTTGCTCCAGAACCCACCCAAGACTCCTCTCAGGCATGTCCTGCAGTGCTTTGACCCCAGCTTTAAGACAGGCCTAATCCTGGGTTGCAACCCCAGACTCCTCCAAGGAAGATACCCAGGATTTTTTGTCTCCTGTAAAGCAAGAGTTTTGCTCCAGAACCCACCCAAGACTCCTCTCAGGCATGTCCTGCAGTGCTTTGACCCCAGCTTTAAGGCAGGCCTAATCCTGGGTTGCAACCCCAGACTCCTCCAGGGAAGATACCCAGGATTTTTTTTCTCCTGTAAAGCAAGAGGTTTGCTCCAGAACCCACCCAAGACTCCTCTCAGGCATGTCCTGCAGTGCTTTGACCCCAGCTTTAAGGCAGGCCTAATCCTGGGTTGCAACCCCAGACTCCTCCAAGGAAGACACCCAGGATTTTTTTTCTCCTGTAAAGCAAGAGTTTTGCTCCAGAACCCACCCAAGACTCCTCTCAGGCATGTCCTGCAGTGCTTTGACCCCAGCTTTAAGGCAGGCCCAATCCTGGGTTGCAACCCCAGACTCCTCCAAGGAAGATACCCAGGATTTTTTTTCTCCTGTAAAGCAAGAGGTTTGCTCCAGAACCCACCCAAGACTCCTCTCAGGCATGTCCTGCAGTGCTTTGACCCCAGCTTTAAGACAGGCCTAATCCTGGGTTGCAACCCCAGACTCCTCCAAGGAAGATACCCGGGATTTTTTGTCTCCTGTAAAGCAAGAGTTTTGCTCCAGAACCCACCCAAGACTCCTCTCAGGCATGTCCTGCAGTGCTTTGACCCCAGCTTTAAGGCAGGCCTAATCCTGGGTTGCAACCCCAGACTCCTCCAAGGAAGATACCCAGGATTTTTTTTCTCCTGTAAAGCAAGAGGTTTGCTCCAGAACCCACCCAAGACTCCTCTCAGGCATGTCCTGCAGTGCTTTGACCCCAGCTTTAAGGCAGGCCTAATCCTGGGTTGCAACCCCAGACTCCTCCAAGGAAGATACCCAGGATTTTTTTTCTCCTGTAAAGCAAGAGGTTTGCTCCAGAACCCACCCAATACTCCTCTCAGGCATGTCCTGCAGTGCTTTGACCCCAGCTTTAAGGCAGGCCCAATCCTGGGTTGCAACCCCAGACTCCTCCAAGGAAGATACCCAGGATTTTTTTTCTCCTGTAAAGCAAGAGGTTTGCTCCAGAACCCACCCAAGACTCCTCTCAGGCATGTCCTGCAGTGCTTTGACCCCAGCTTTAAGACAGGCCTAATCCTGGGTTGCAACCCCAGACTCCTCCAAGAAAGATACCCAGGATTTTTTGTCTCCTGTAAAGCAAGAGTTTTGCTCCAGAACCCACCCAAGACTCCTCTCAGGCATGTCCTGCAGTGCTTTGACCCCAGCTTTAAGGCAGGCCTAATCCTGGGTTGCAACCCCAGACTCCTCCAGGGAAGATACCCAGGATTTTTTTTCTCCTGTAAAGCAAGAGGTTTGCTCCAGAACCCACCCAAGACTCCTCTCAGGCATGTCCTGCAGTGCTTTGACCCCAGCTTTAAGGCAGGCCTAATCCTGGGTTGCAACCCCAGACTCCTCCAAGGAAGATACCCAGGATTTTTTTTCTCCTGTAAAGCAAGAGGTTTGCTCCAGAACCCACCCAAGACTCCTCTCAGGCATGTCCTGCAGTGCTTTGACCCCAGCTTTAAGGCAGGCCTAATCCTGGGTTGCAACCCCAGACTCCTCCAAGGAAGACACCCAGGATTTTCTTTCTCCTGTAAAGCAAGAGGTTTGCTCCAGAACCCACCCAAGACTCCTCTCAGGCATGTCCTGCAGTGCTTTGACCCCAGCTTTAAGGCAGGCCTAATCCTGGGTTGCAACCCCAGACTCCTCCAAGGAAGATACCCAGGATGTTTTTTCTCCTGTAAAGCAAGAGGTTTGCTCCAGAACCCACCCAAGACTCCTCTCAGGCATGTCCTGCAGTGCTTTGACCCCAGCTTTAAGGCAGGCCCAATCCTGGGTTGCAACCCCAGACTCCTCCAAGGAAGATACCCAGGATTTTTTTTCTCCTGTAAAGCAAGAGGTTTGCTCCAGAACCCACCCAAGACTCCTCTCAGGCATGTCCTGCAGTGCTTTGACCCCAGCTTTAAGACAGGCCTAATCCTGGGTTGCAACCCCAGACTCCTCCAAGGAAGATACCCAGGATTTTTTGTCTCCTGTAAAGCAAGAGTTTTGCTCCAGAACCCACCCAAAACTCCTCTCAGGCATGTCCTGCAGTGCTTTGACCCCAGCTTTAAGGCAGGCCTAATCCTGGGTTGCAACCCCAGACTCCTCCAAGGAAGATACCCAGGATTTTTTTTCTCCTGTAAAGCAAGAGGTTTGCTCCAGAACCCACCCAAGACTCCTCTCAGGCATGTCCTGCAGTGCTTTGACCCCAGCTTTAAGGCAGGCCTAATCCTGGGTTGCAACCCCAGACTCCTCCAAGGAAGATACCCAGGATTTTTTTTCTCCTGTAAAGCAAGAGGTTTGCTCCAGAACCCACCCAAGACTCCTCTCAGGCATGTCCTGCAGTGCTTTGACCCCAGCTTTAAGGCAGGCCCAATCCTGGGTTGCAACCCCAGACTCCTCCAAGGAAGATACCCAGGATTTTTTTTCTCCTGTAAAGCAAGAGGTTTGCTCCAGAACCCACCCAAGACTCCTCTCAGGCATGTCCTGCAGTGCTTTGACCCCAGCTTTAAGGCAGGCCTAATCCTGGGTTGCAACCCCAGACTCCTCCAAGGAAGATACCCAGGATTTTTTTTCTCCTGTAAAGCAAGAGGTTTGCTCCAGAACCCACCCAAGACTCCTCTCAGGCATGTCCTGCAGTGCTTTGACCCCAGCTTTAAGGCAGGCCTAATCCTGGGTTGCAACCCCAGACTCCTCCAAGGAAGATACCCAGGATTTTTTTTCTCCTGTAAAGCAAGAGGTTTGCTCCAGAACCCACCCAAGACTCCTCTCAGGCATGTCCTGCAGTGCTTTGACCCCAGCTTTAAGGCAGGCCTAATCCTGGGTTGCAACCCCAGACTCCTCCAAGGAAGATACCCAGGATTTTTTTTCTCCTGTAAAGCAAGAGGTTTGCTCCAGAACCCACCCAAGACTCCTCTCAGGCATGTCCTGCAGTGCTTTGACCCCAGCTTTAAGGCAGGCCTAATCCTGGGTTGCAACCCCAGACTCCTCCAAGGAAGATACCCAGGATTTTTTTTCTCCTGTAAAGCAAGAGGTTTGCTCCAGAACCCACCCAAGACTCCTCTCAGGCATGTCCTGCAGTGCTTTGACCCCAGCTTTAAGGCAGGCCTAATCCTGGGTTGCAACCCCAGACTCCTCCAAGGAAGATACCCAGGATTTTTTTTCTCCTGTAAAGCAAGAGGTTTGCTCCAGAACCCACCCAAGACTCCTCTCAGGCATGTCCTGCAGTGCTTTGACCCCAGCTTTAAGGCAGGCCCAATCCTGGGTTGCAACCCCAGACTCCTCCAAGGAAGATACCCAGGATTTTTTTTCTCCTGTAAAGCAAGAGGTTTGCTCCAGAACCCACCCAAGACTCCTCTCAGGCATGTCCTGCAGTGCTTTGACCCCAGCTTTAAGGCAGGCCTAATCCTGGGTTGCAACCCCAGACTCCTCCAAGGAAGATACCCAGGATTTTTTTTCTCCTGTAAAGCAAGAGGTTTGCTCCAGAACCCACCCAAGACTCCTCTCAGGCATGTCCTGCAGTGCTTTGACCCCAGCTTTAAGGCAGGCCCAATCCTGGGTTGCAACCCCAGAGTCCTCCAAGGAAGATAGCCAGGATTTTTTTTCTCCTGTAAAGCAAGAGTTTTGCTCCAGAACCCACCCAAGACTCCTCTCAGGCATGTCCTGCAGTGCTTTGACCCCAGCTTTAAGGCAGGCCTAATCCTGGGTTGCAACCCCAGACTCCTCCAAGGAAGACACCCAGGATTTTTTTTCTCCTGTAAAGCAAGAGGTTTGCTCCAGAACCCACCCAAGACTCCTCTCAGGCATGTCCTGCAGTGCTTTGACCCCAGCTTTAAGGCAGGCCTAATCCTGGGTTGCAACCCCAGACTCCTCCAAGGAAGATACCCAGGATTTTTTTTCTCCTGTAAAGCAAGAGGTTTGCTCCAGAACCCACCCAAGACTCCTCTCAGGCATGTCCTGCAGTGCTTTGACCCCAGCTTTAAGGCAGGCCTAATCCTGGGTTGCAACCCCAGACTCCTCCAAGGAAGATACCCAGGATTTTTTTTCTCCTGTAAAGCAAGAGGTTTGCTCCAGAACCCACCCAAGACTCCTCTCAGGCATGTCCTGCAGTGCTTTGACCCCAGCTTTAAGGCAGGCCCAATCCTGGGTTGCAACCCCAGACTCCTCCAAGGAAGATACCCAGGATTTTTTTTCTCCTGTAAAGCAAGAGGTTTGCTCCAGAACCCACCCAAGACTCCTCTCAGGCATGTCCTGCAGTGCTTTGACCCCAGCTTTAAGGCAGGCCTAATCCTGGGTTGCAACCCCAGACTCCTCCAAGGAAGATACCCAGGATTTTTTTTCTCCTGTAAAGCAAGAGGTTTGCTCCAGAACCCACCCAAGACTCCTCTCAGGCATGTCCTGCAGTGCTTTGACCCCAGCTTTAAGGCAGGCCCAATCCTGGGTTGCAACCCCAGACTCCTCCAAGGAAGATACCCAGGATTTTTTTTCTCCTGTAAAGCAAGAGGTTTGCTCCAGAACCCACCCAAGACTCCTCTCAGGCATGTCCTGCAGTGCTTTGACCCCAGCTTTAAGGCAGGCCTAATCCTGGGTTGCAACCCCAGACTCCTCCAAGGAAGATACCCAGGATTTTTTTTCTCCTGTAAAGCAAGAGGTTTGCTCCAGAACCCACCCAACACTCCTCTCAGGCATGTCCTGCAGTGCTTTGACCCCAGCTTTAAGGCAGGCCTAATCCTGGGTTGCAACCCCAGACTCCTCCAAGGAAGATACCCAGGATTTTTTTTCTCCTGTAAAGCAAGAGGTTTGCTCCAGAACCCACCCAAGACTCCTCTCAGGCATGTCCTGCAGTGCTTTGACCCCAGCTTTAAGGCAGGCCTAATCCTGGGTTGCAACCCCAGACTCCTCCAAGGAAGATACCCAGGATTTTTTTTCTCCTGTAAAGCAAGAGGTTTGCTCCAGAACCCACCCAAGACTCCTCTCAGGCATGTCCTGCAGTGCTTTGACCCCAGCTTTAAGGCAGGCCTAATCCTGGGTTGCAACCCCAGACTCCTCCAAGGAAGATACCCAGGATTTTTTTCTCCTGTAAAGCAAGAGGTTTGCTCCAGAACCCACCCAACACTCCTCTCAGGCATGTCCTGGAGTACTTTGACCCCAGCTTTAAGGCAGGCCTAATCCTGGGTTGCAACCCCAGACTCCTCCAAGGAAGATACCCAGGATTTTTTTTCTCCTGTAAAGCAAGAGGTTTGCTCCAGAACCCACCCAAGACTCCTCTCAGGCATGTCCTGCATTGCTTTGACCCCAGCTTTAAGGCAGGCCCAATCCTGGGTTGCAACCCCAGACTCCTCCAAGGAAGATACCCAGGATTTTTTTTCTCCTGTAAAGCAAGAGGTTTGCTCCAGAACCCACCCAAGACTCCTCTCAGGCATGTCCTGCAGTGCTTTGACCCCAGCTTTAAGACAGGCCTAATCCTGGGTTGCAACCCCAGACTCCTCCAAGGAAGATACCCGGGATTTTTTGTCTCCTGTAAAGCAAGAGTTTTGCTCCAGAACCCACCCAAGACTCCTCTCAGGCATGTCCTGCAGTGCTTTGACCCCAGCTTTAAGGCAGGCCTAATCCTGGGTTGCAACCCCAGACTCCTCCAAGGAAGATACCCAGGATTTTTTTTCTCCTGTAAAGCAAGAGGTTTGCTCCAGAACCCACCCAAGACTCCTCTCAGGCATGTCCTGCAGTGCTTTGACCCCAGCTTTAAGGCAGGCCTAATCCTGGGTTGCAACCCCAGACTCCTCCAAGGAAGATACCCAGGATTTTTTTTCTCCTGTAAAGCAAGAGGTTTGCTCCAGAACCCACCCAATACTCCTCTCAGGCATGTCCTGCAGTGCTTTGACCCCAGCTTTAAGGCAGGCCCAATCCTGGGTTGCAACCCCAGACTCCTCCAAGGAAGATACCCAGGATTTTTTTTCTCCTGTAAAGCAAGAGGTTTGCTCCAGAACCCACCCAAGACTCCTCTCAGGCATGTCCTGCAGTGCTTTGACCCCAGCTTTAAGACAGGCCTAATCCTGGGTTGCAACCCCAGACTCCTCCAAGAAAGATACCCAGGATTTTTTGTCTCCTGTAAAGCAAGAGTTTTGCTCCAGAACCCACCCAAGACTCCTCTCAGGCATGTCCTGCAGTGCTTTGACCCCAGCTTTAAGGCAGGCCTAATCCTGGGTTGCAACCCCAGACTCCTCCAGGGAAGATACCCAGGATTTTTTTTCTCCTGTAAAGCAAGAGGTTTGCTCCAGAACCCACCCAAGACTCCTCTCAGGCATGTCCTGCAGTGCTTTGACCCCAGCTTTAAGGCAGGCCTAATCCTGGGTTGCAACCCCAGACTCCTCCAAGGAAGATACCCAGGATTTTTTTTCTCCTGTAAAGCAAGAGGTTTGCTCCAGAACCCACCCAAGACTCCTCTCAGGCATGTCCTGCAGTGCTTTGACCCCAGCTTTAAGGCAGGCCTAATCCTGGGTTGCAACCCCAGACTCCTCCAAGGAAGACACCCAGGATTTTTTTTCTCCTGTAAAGCAAGAGGTTTGCTCCAGAACCCACCCAAGACTCCTCTCAGGCATGTCCTGCAGTGCTTTGACCCCAGCTTTAAGGCAGGCCTAATCCTGGGTTGCAACCCCAGACTCCTCCAAGGAAGATACCCAGGATGTTTTTTCTCCTGTAAAGCAAGAGGTTTGCTCCAGAACCCACCCAAGACTCCTCTCAGGCATGTCCTGCAGTGCTTTGACCCCAGCTTTAAGGCAGGCCCAATCCTGGGTTGCAACCCCAGACTCCTCCAAGGAAGATACCCAGGATTTTTTTTCTCCTGTAAAGCAAGAGGTTTGCTCCAGAACCCACCCAAGACTCCTCTCAGGCATGTCCTGCAGTGCTTTGACCCCAGCTTTAAGGCAGGCCTAAATCTGAGTTGCAACCCCAGACTCCTCCAAGGAAGATACCCAGGATTTTTTTTCTCCTGTAAAGCAAGAGGTTTGCTCCAGAACCCACCCAAGACTCCTCTCAGGCATGTCCTGCAGTGCTTTGACCCCAGCTTTAAGGCAGGCCTAATCCTGGGTTGCAACCCCAGACTCCTCCAAGGAAGATACCCAGGATTTTTTTTCTCCTGTAAAGGAAGAGGTTTGCTCCAGAACCCACCCAACACTCCTCTCAGGCATCTCCTGCAGTGCTTTGACCCCAGCTTTAAGGCAGGCCTAATCCTGGGTTGCAACCCCAGACTCCTCCAAGGAAGATACCCAGGATTTTTTTTCTCCTGTAAAGCAAGAGGTTTGCTCCAGAACCCACCCAAGACTCCTCTCAGGCATGTCCTGCAGTACTTTGACCCCAGCTTTAAGGCAGGCCTAATCCTGGGTTGCAACCCCAGACTCCTCCAAGGAAGATACCCAGGATTTTTTTTCTCCTGTAAAGCAAGAGGTTTGCTCCAGAACCCACCCAACACTCCTCTCAGGCATGTCCTGCAGTGCTTTGACCCCAGCTTTAAGGCAGGCCCAATCCTGGGTTGCAACCCCAGACTCCTCCAAGGAAGATACCCAAAAGGATTTTTTCCCTCAAAGGACGCTCTCTTCTCTGGCATCTGCCCAAGATTCCTCACAGACATGTCCCACACTGTCTTGAGCCCTGCTTCAGGGACCTGAGATCCCAGGTAAAACTCTTAGACTCCTCCAAGGAAGACACATGGAATATTTTTTAGTATTGGGGAAAGCTCTTACCTCCAAGATCCACACCACACTCCTCCCAGGCAGCTCCCAGTATCTTCCGACTCTGCTTTAGGCACCTGAGATCTCAGGTAGCAGCACTAGACTCCCCCAAGGAAGCTTCCTGGGTTGTCTTTTCTCCTGTAAAGGAAAAGGTTTGCTCCAGGACTCACCCAAGACTCCTCTCAGGCATGTCCTGGAGTACTTTGACCCCAGCTTTAAAGCAGGCCTAATCCTGGGTTGCAACCCCAGACTCCTCCAAGGAAGATACCCAGGATTTTTTTTCTCCTGTAAAGCAAGAGGTTTGCTCCAGAACCCACCCAAGACTCCTCTCAGGCATGTCCTGCAGTGCTTTGACCCCAGCTTTAAGGCAGGCCTAATCCTGGGTTGCAACCCCAGACTCCTCCAAGGAAGATACCCAGGATTTTTTTTCTCCTGTAAAGCAAGAGGTTTGCTCCAGAACCCACCCAAGACTCCTCTCAGGCATGTCCTGCAGTGCTTTGACCCCAGCTTTAAGGCAGGCCTAATCCTGGGGTGCAACCCCAGACTCCTCCAAGGAAGATACCCAGGATTTTTTTTCTCCTGTAAAGCAAGAGTTTTGCTCCAGAACCCACCCAAGACTCCTCTCAGGCATGTCCTGCAGTGCTTTGACCCCAGCTTTAAGGCAGGCCCAATCCTGGGTTGCAACCCCAGACTCCTCCAAGGAAGATACCCAGGATTTTTTTTCTCCTGTAAAGCAAGAGGTTTGCTCCAGAACCCACCCAAGACTCCTCTCAGGCATGTCCTGCAGTGCTTTGACCCCAGCTTTAAGACAGGCCTAATCCTGGGTTGCAACCCCAGACTCCTCCAAGGAAGATACCCAGGATTTTTTGTCTCCTGTAAAGCAAGAGTTTTGCTCCAGAACCCACCCAAGACTCCTCTCAGGCATGTCCTGCAGTGCTTTGACCCCAGCTTTAAGGCAGGCCTAATCCTGGGTTGCAACCCCAGACTCCTCCAGGGAAGATACCCAGGATTTTTTTTCTCCTGTAAAGCAAGAGGTTTGCTCCAGAACCCACCCAAGACTCCTCTCAGGCATGTCCTGCAGTGCTTTGACCCCAGCTTTAAGGCAGGCCTAATCCTGGGTTGCAACCCCAGACTCCTCCAAGGAAGACACCCAGGATTTTTTTTCTCCTGTAAAGCAAGAGTTTTGCTCCAGAACCCACCCAAGACTCCTCTCAGGCATGTCCTGCAGTGCTTTGACCCCAGCTTTAAGGCAGGCCCAATCCTGGGTTGCAACCCCAGACTCCTCCAAGGAAGATACCCAGGATTTTTTTTCTCCTGTAAAGCAAGAGGTTTGCTCCAGAACCCACCCAAGACTCCTCTCAGGCATGTCCTGCAGTGCTTTGACCCCAGCTTTAAGACAGGCCTAATCCTGGGTTGCAACCCCAGACTCCTCCAAGGAAGATACCCGGGATTTTTTGTCTCCTGTAAAGCAAGAGTTTTGCTCCAGAACCCACCCAAGACTCCTCTCAGGCATGTCCTGCAGTGCTTTGACCCCAGCTTTAAGGCAGGCCTAATCCTGGGTTGCAACCCCAGACTCCTCCAAGGAAGATACCCAGGATTTTTTTTCTCCTGTAAAGCAAGAGGTTTGCTCCAGAACCCACCCAAGACTCCTCTCAGGCATGTCCTGCAGTGCTTTGACCCCAGCTTTAAGGCAGGCCTAATCCTGGGTTGCAACCCCAGACTCCTCCAAGGAAGATACCCAGGATTTTTTTTCTCCTGTAAAGCAAGAGGTTTGCTCCAGAACCCACCCAATACTCCTCTCAGGCATGTCCTGCAGTGCTTTGACCCCAGCTTTAAGGCAGGCCCAATCCTGGGTTGCAACCCCAGACTCCTCCAAGGAAGATACCCAGGATTTTTTTTCTCCTGTAAAGCAAGAGGTTTGCTCCAGAACCCACCCAAGACTCCTCTCAGGCATGTCCTGCAGTGCTTTGACCCCAGCTTTAAGACAGGCCTAATCCTGGGTTGCAACCCCAGACTCCTCCAAGAAAGATACCCAGGATTTTTTGTCTCCTGTAAAGCAAGAGTTTTGCTCCAGAACCCACCCAAGACTCCTCTCAGGCATGTCCTGCAGTGCTTTGACCCCAGCTTTAAGGCAGGCCTAATCCTGGGTTGCAACCCCAGACTCCTCCAGGGAAGATACCCAGGATTTTTTTTCTCCTGTAAAGCAAGAGGTTTGCTCCAGAACCCACCCAAGACTCCTCTCAGGCATGTCCTGCAGTGCTTTGACCCCAGCTTTAAGGCAGGCCTAATCCTGGGTTGCAACCCCAGACTCCTCCAAGGAAGATACCCAGGATTTTTTTTCTCCTGTAAAGCAAGAGGTTTGCTCCAGAACCCACCCAAGACTCCTCTCAGGCATGTCCTGCAGTGCTTTGACCCCAGCTTTAAGGCAGGCCTAATCCTGGGTTGCAACCCCAGACTCCTCCAAGGAAGACACCCAGGATTTTCTTTCTCCTGTAAAGCAAGAGGTTTGCTCCAGAACCCACCCAAGACTCCTCTCAGGCATGTCCTGCAGTGCTTTGACCCCAGCTTTAAGGCAGGCCTAATCCTGGGTTGCAACCCCAGACTCCTCCAAGGAAGATACCCAGGATGTTTTTTCTCCTGTAAAGCAAGAGGTTTGCTCCAGAACCCACCCAAGACTCCTCTCAGGCATGTCCTGCAGTGCTTTGACCCCAGCTTTAAGGCAGGCCCAATCCTGGGTTGCAACCCCAGACTCCTCCAAGGAAGATACCCAGGATTTTTTTTCTCCTGTAAAGCAAGAGGTTTGCTCCAGAACCCACCCAAGACTCCTCTCAGGCATGTCCTGCAGTGCTTTGACCCCAGCTTTAAGACAGGCCTAATCCTGGGTTGCAACCCCAGACTCCTCCAAGGAAGATACCCAGGATTTTTTGTCTCCTGTAAAGCAAGAGTTTTGCTCCAGAACCCACCCAAAACTCCTCTCAGGCATGTCCTGCAGTGCTTTGACCCCAGCTTTAAGGCAGGCCTAATCCTGGGTTGCAACCCCAGACTCCTCCAAGGAAGATACCCAGGATTTTTTTTCTCCTGTAAAGCAAGAGGTTTGCTCCAGAACCCACCCAAGACTCCTCTCAGGCATGTCCTGCAGTGCTTTGACCCCAGCTTTAAGGCAGGCCTAATCCTGGGTTGCAACCCCAGACTCCTCCAAGGAAGATACCCAGGATTTTTTTTCTCCTGTAAAGCAAGAGGTTTGCTCCAGAACCCACCCAAGACTCCTCTCAGGCATGTCCTGCAGTGCTTTGACCCCAGCTTTAAGGCAGGCCCAATCCTGGGTTGCAACCCCAGACTCCTCCAAGGAAGATACCCAGGATTTTTTTTCTCCTGTAAAGCAAGAGGTTTGCTCCAGAACCCACCCAAGACTCCTCTCAGGCATGTCCTGCAGTGCTTTGACCCCAGCTTTAAGGCAGGCCTAATCCTGGGTTGCAACCCCAGACTCCTCCAAGGAAGATACCCAGGATTTTTTTTCTCCTGTAAAGCAAGAGGTTTGCTCCAGAACCCACCCAAGACTCCTCTCAGGCATGTCCTGCAGTGCTTTGACCCCAGCTTTAAGGCAGGCCTAATCCTGGGTTGCAACCCCAGACTCCTCCAAGGAAGATACCCAGGATTTTTTTTCTCCTGTAAAGCAAGAGGTTTGCTCCAGAACCCACCCAAGACTCCTCTCAGGCATGTCCTGCAGTGCTTTGACCCCAGCTTTAAGGCAGGCCTAATCCTGGGTTGCAACCCCAGACTCCTCCAAGGAAGATACCCAGGATTTTTTTTCTCCTGTAAAGCAAGAGGTTTGCTCCAGAACCCACCCAAGACTCCTCTCAGGCATGTCCTGCAGTGCTTTGACCCCAGCTTTAAGGCAGGCCTAATCCTGGGTTGCAACCCCAGACTCCTCCAAGGAAGATACCCAGGATTTTTTTTCTCCTGTAAAGCAAGAGGTTTGCTCCAGAACCCACCCAAGACTCCTCTCAGGCATGTCCTGCAGTGCTTTGACCCCAGCTTTAAGGCAGGCCTAATCCTGGGTTGCAACCCCAGACTCCTCCAAGGAAGATACCCAGGATTTTTTTTCTCCTGTAAAGCAAGAGGTTTGCTCCAGAACCCACCCAAGACTCCTCTCAGGCATGTCCTGCAGTGCTTTGACCCCAGCTTTAAGGCAGGCCCAATCCTGGGTTGCAACCCAGACTCCTCCAAGGAAGATACCCAGGATTTTTTTTCTCCTGTAAAGCAAGAGGTTTGCTCCAGAACCCACCCAAGACTCCTCTCAGGCATGTCCTGCAGTGCTTTGACCCCAGCTTTAAGGCAGGCCTAATCCTGGGTTGCAACCCCAGACTCCTCCAAGGAAGATACCCAGGATTTTTTTTCTCCTGTAAAGCAAGAGGTTTGCTCCAGAACCCACCCAAGACTCCTCTCAGGCATGTCCTGCAGTGCTTTGACCCCAGCTTTAAGGCAGGCCCAATCCTGGGTTGCAACCCAGAGGTCCTCCAAGGAAGATAGCCAGGATTTTTTTTCTCCTGTAAAGCAAGAGTTTTGCTCCAGAACCCACCCAAGACTCCTCTCAGGCATGTCCTGCAGTGCTTTGACCCCAGCTTTAAGGCAGGCCTAATCCTGGGTTGCAACCCCAGACTCCTCCAAGGAAGACACCCAGGATTTTTTTTCTCCTGTAAAGCAAGAGGTTTGCTCCAGAACCCACCCAAGACTCCTCTCAGGCATGTCCTGCAGTGCTTTGACCCCAGCTTTAAGGCAGGCCTAATCCTGGGTTGCAACCCCAGACTCCTCCAAGGAAGATACCCAGGATTTTTTTTCTCCTGTAAAGCAAGAGGTTTGCTCCAGAACCCACCCAAGACTCCTCTCAGGCATGTCCTGCAGTGCTTTGACCCCAGCTTTAAGGCAGGCCTAATCCTGGGTTGCAACCCCAGACTCCTCCAAGGAAGATACCCAGGATTTTTTTTCTCCTGTAAAGCAAGAGGTTTGCTCCAGAACCCACCCAAGACTCCTCTCAGGCATGTCCTGCAGTGCTTTGACCCCAGCTTTAAGGCAGGCCCAATCCTGGGTTGCAACCCCAGACTCCTCCAAGGAAGATACCCAGGATTTTTTTTCTCCTGTAAAGCAAGAGGTTTGCTCCAGAACCCACCCAAGACTCCTCTCAGGCATGTCCTGCAGTGCTTTGACCCCAGCTTTAAGGCAGGCCTAATCCTGGGTTGCAACCCCAGACTCCTCCAAGGAAGATACCCAGGATTTTTTTTCTCCTGTAAAGCAAGAGGTTTGCTCCAGAACCCACCCAAGACTCCTCTCAGGCATGTCCTGCAGTGCTTTGACCCCAGCTTTAAGGCAGGCCCAATCCTGGGTTGCAACCCCAGACTCCTCCAAGGAAGATACCCAGGATTTTTTTTCTCCTGTAAAGCAAGAGGTTTGCTCCAGAACCCACCCAAGACTCCTCTCAGGCATGTCCTGCAGTGCTTTGACCCCAGCTTTAAGGCAGGCCTAATCCTGGGTTGCAACCCAGACTCCTCCAAGGAAGATACCCAGGATTTTTTTTCTCCTGTAAAGCAAGAGGTTTGCTCCAGAACCCACCCAACACTCCTCTCAGGCATGTCCTGCAGTGCTTTGACCCCAGCTTTAAGGCAGGCCTAATCCTGGGTTGCAACCCCAGACTCCTCCAAGGAAGATACCCAGGATTTTTTTTCTCCTGTAAAGCAAGAGGTTTGCTCCAGAACCCACCCAAGACTCCTCTCAGGCATGTCCTGCAGTGCTTTGACCCCAGCTTTAAGGCAGGCCTAATCCTGGGTTGCAACCCCAGACTCCTCCAAGGAAGATACCCAGGATTTTTTTTCTCCTGTAAAGCAAGAGGTTTGCTCCAGAACCCACCCAAGACTCCTCTCAGGCATGTCCTGCAGTGCTTTGACCCCAGCTTTAAGGCAGGCCTAATCCTGGGTTGCAACCCCAGACTCCTCCAAGGAAGATACCCAGGATTTTTTTTCTCCTGTAAAGCAAGAGGTTTGCTCCAGAACCCACCCAACACTCCTCTCAGGCATGTCCTGCAGTGCTTTGACCCCAGCTTTAAGGCAGGCCTAATCCTGGGTTGCAACCCCAGACTCCTCCAAGGAAGATACCCAGGATTTTTTTTCTCCTGTAAAGCAAGAGGTTTGCTCCAGAACCCACCCAAGACTCCTCTCAGGCATGTCCTGCATTGCTTTGACCCCAGCTTTAAGGCAGGCCCAATCCTGGGTTGCAACCCCAGACTCCTCCAAGGAAGATACCCAGGATTTTTTTTCTCCTGTAAAGCAAGAGGTTTGCTCCAGAACCCACCCAAGACTCCTCTCAGGCATGTCCTGCAGTGCTTTGACCCCAGCTTTAAGACAGGCCTAATCCTGGGTTGCAACCCCAGACTCCTCCAAGGAAGATACCCAGGATTTTTTGTCTCCTGTAAAGCAAGAGGTTTTGCTCCAGAACCCACCCAAGACTCCTCTCAGGCATGTCCTGCAGTGCTTTGACCCCAGCTTTAAGGCAGGCCTAATCCTGGGTTGCAACCCCAGACTCCTCCAAGGAAGATACCCAGGATTTTTTTTCTCCTGTAAAGCAAGAGGTTTGCTCCAGAACCCACCCAAGACTCCTCTCAGGCATGTCCTGCAGTGCTTTGACCCCAGCTTTAAGGCAGGCCTAATCCTGGGTTGCAACCCCAGACTCCTCCAAGGAAGATACCCAGGATTTTTTTTCTCCTGTAAAGCAAGAGGTTTGCTCCAGAACCCACCCAAGACTCCTCTCAGGCATGTCCTGCAGTGCTTTGACCCCAGCTTTAAGGCAGGCCCAATCCTGGGTTGCAACCCCAGACTCCTCCAAGGAAGATACCCAGGATTTTTTTTTCTCCTGTAAAGCAAGAGGTTTGCTCCAGAACCCACCCAAGACTCCTCTCAGGCATGTCCTGCAGTGCTTTGACCCCAGCTTTAAGACAGGCCTAATCCTGGGTTGCAACCCCAGACTCCTCCAAGAAGATACCCAGGATTTTTTGTCTCCTGTAAAGCAAGAGTTTTGCTCCAGAACCCACCCAAGACTCCTCTCAGGCATGTCCTGCAGTGCTTTGACCCCAGCTTTAAGGCAGGCCTAATCCTGGGTTGCAACCCCAGACTCCTCCAAGGAAGATACCCAGGATTTTTTTTCTCCTGTAAAGCAAGAGGTTTGCTCCAGAACCCACCCAAGACTCCTCTCAGGCATGTCCTGCAGTGCTTTGACCCCAGCTTTAAGGCAGGCCTAATCCTGGGTTGCAACCCCAGACTCCTCCAAGGAAGATACCCAGGATTTTTTTTCTCCTGTAAAGCAAGAGGTTTGCTCCAGAACCCACCCAAGACTCCTCTCAGGCATGTCCTGCAGTGCTTTGACCCCAGCTTTAAGGCAGGCCTAATCCTGGGTTGCAACCCCAGACTCCTCCAAGGAAGATACCCAGGATTTTTTTTCTCCTGTAAAGCAAGAGGTTTGCTCCAGAACCCACCCAAGACTCCTCTCAGGCATGTCCTGCAGTGCTTTGACCCCAGCTTTAAGGCAGGCCTAATCCTGGGTTGCAACCCCAGACTCCTCCAAGGAAGATACCCAGGATTTTTTTTCTCCTGTAAAGCAAGAGGTTTGCTCCAGAACCCACCCAAGACTCCTCTCAGGCATGTCCTGCAGTGCTTTGACCCCAGCTTTAAGGCAGGCCTAATCCTGGGTTGCAACCCCAGACTCCTCCAAGGAAGATACCCAGGATTTTTTTTCTCCTGTAAAGCAAGAGGTTTGCTCCAGAACCCACCCAAGACTCCTCTCAGGCATGTCCTGCAGTGCTTTGACCCCAGCTTTAAGGCAGGCCTAATCCTGGGTTGCAACCCCAGACTCCTCCAAGGAAGATACCCAGGATTTTTTTTCTCCTGTAAAGCAAGAGGTTTGCTCCAGAACCCACCCAAGACTCCTCTCAGGCATGTCCTGCAGTGCTTTGACCCCAGCTTTAAGGCAGGCCTAATCCTGGGTTGCAACCCAGACTCCTCCAAGGAAGATACCCAGGATTTTTTTTCTCCTGTAAAGCAAGAGGTTTGCTCCAGAACCCACCCAAGACTCCTCTCAGGCATGTCCTGCAGTGCTTTGACCCCAGCTTTAAGGCAGGCCTAATCCTGGGTTGCAACCCCAGACTCCTCCAAGGAAGATACCCAGGATTTTTTTTCTCCTGTAAAGCAAGAGGTTTGCTCCAGAACCCACCCAAGACTCCTCTCAGGCATGTCCTGCAGTGCTTTGACCCCAGCTTTAAGGCAGGCCTAATCCTGGGTTGCAACCCCAGACTCCTCCAAGGAAGATACCCAGGATTTTTTTTCTCCTGTAAAGCAAGAGGTTTGCTCCAGAACCCACCCAAGACTCCTCTCAGGCATGTCCTGCAGTGCTTTGACCCCAGCTTTAAGGCAGGCCTAATCCTGGGTTGCAACCCCAGACTCCTCCAAGGAAGATACCCAGGATTTTTTTTCTCCTGTAAAGCAAGAGGTTTGCTCCAGAACCCACCCAAGACTCCTCTCAGGCATGTCCTGCAGTGCTTTGACCCCAGCTTTAAGGCAGGCCTAATCCTGGGTTGCAACCCCAGACTCCTCCAAGGAAGATACCCAGGATTTTTTTTCTCCTGTAAAGCAAGAGGTTTGCTCCAGAACCCACCCAAGACTCCTCTCAGGCATGTCCTGCAGTGCTTTGACCCCAGCTTTAAGGCAGGCCTAATCCTGGGTTGCAACCCCAGACTCCTCCAAGGAAGATACCCAGGATTTTTTTTCTCCTGTAAAGCAAGAGGTTTGCTCCAGAACCCACCCAAGACTCCTCTCAGGCATGTCCTGCAGTGCTTTGACCCCAGCTTTAAGGCAGGCCTAATCCTGGGTTGCAACCCCAGACTCCTCCAAGGAAGATACCCAGGATTTTTTTTCTCCTGTAAAGCAAGAGGTTTGCTCCAGAACCCACCCAAGACTCCTCTCAGGCATGTCCTGCAGTGCTTTGACCCCAGCTTTAAGGCAGGCCTAATCCTGGGTTGCAACCCCAGACTCCTCCAAGGAAGATACCCAGGATTTTTTTTCTCCTGTAAAGCAAGAGGTTTGCTCCAGAACCCACCCAAGACTCCTCTCAGGCATGTCCTGCAGTGCTTTGACCCCAGCTTTAAGGCAGGCCTAATCCTGGGTTGCAACCCCAGACTCCTCCAAGGAAGATACCCAGGATTTTTTTTCTCCTGTAAAGCAAGAGGTTTGCTCCAGAACCCACCCAAGACTCCTCTCAGGCATGTCCTGCAGTGCTTTGACCCCAGCTTTAAGGCAGGCCTAATCCTGGGTTGCAACCCCAGACTCCTCCAAGGAAGATACCCAGGATTTTTTTTCTCCTGTAAAGCAAGAGGTTTGCTCCAGAACCCACCCAAGACTCCTCTCAGGCATGTCCTGCAGTGCTTTGACCCCAGCTTTAAGGCAGGCCTAATCCTGGGTTGCAACCCCAGACTCCTCCAAGGAAGATACCCAGGATTTTTTTTCTCCTGTAAAGCAAGAGGTTTGCTCCAGAACCCACCCAAGACTCCTCTCAGGCATGTCCTGCAGTGCTTTGACCCCAGCTTTAAGGCAGGCCTAATCCTGGGTTGCAACCCCAGACTCCTCCAAGGAAGATACCCAGGATTTTTTTTCTCCTGTAAAGCAAGAGGTTTGCTCCAGAACCCACCCAAGACTCCTCTCAGGCATGTCCTGCAGTGCTTTGACCCCAGCTTTAAGGCAGGCCTAATCCTGGGTTGCAACCCCAGACTCCTCCAAGGAAGATACCCAGGATTTTTTTTCTCCTGTAAAGCAAGAGGTTTGCTCCAGAACCCACCCAAGACTCCTCTCAGGCATGTCCTGCAGTGCTTTGACCCCAGCTTTAAGGCAGGCCTAATCCTGGGTTGCAACCCCAGACTCCTCCAAGGAAGATACCCAGGATTTTTTTTTCTCCTGTAAAGCAAGAGGTTTGCTCCAGAACCCACCCAAGACTCCTCTCAGGCATGTCCTGCAGTGCTTTGACCCCAGCTTTAAGGCAGGCCCAATCCTGGGTTGCAACCCCAGACTCCTCCAAGGAAGATACCCAGGATTTTTTTTCTCCTGTAAAGCAAGAGGTTTGCTCCAGAACCCACCCAAGACTCCTCTCAGGCATGTCCTGCAGTGCTTTGACCCCAGCTTTAAGGCAGGCCTAATCCTGGGTTGCAACCCCAGACTCCTCCAAGGAAGATACCCAGGATTTTTTTTCTCCTGTAAAGCAAGAGGTTTGCTCCAGAACCCACCCAAGACTCCTCTCAGGCATGTCCTGCAGTGCTTTGACCCCAGCTTTAAGGCAGGCCTAATCCTGGGTTGCAACCCCAGACTCCTCCAAGGAAGATACCCAGGATTTTTTTTCTCCTGTAAAGCAAGAGGTTTGCTCCAGAACCCACCCAAGACTCCTCTCAGGCATGTCCTGCAGTGCTTTGACCCCAGCTTTAAGGCAGGCCTAATCCTGGGTTGCAACCCCAGACTCCTCCAAGGAAGATACCCAGGATTTTTTTTCTCCTGTAAAGCAAGAGGTTTGCTCCAGAACCCACCCAAGACTCCTCTCAGGCATGTCCTGCAGTGCTTTGACCCCAGCTTTAAGGCAGGCCTAATCCTGGGTTGCAACCCCAGACTCCTCCAAGGAAGATACCCAGGATTTTTTTTCTCCTGTAAAGCAAGAGGTTTGCTCCAGAACCCACCCAAGACTCCTCTCAGGCATGTCCTGCAGTGCTTTGACCCCAGCTTTAAGGCAGGCCTAATCCTGGGTTGCAACCCCAGACTCCTCCAAGGAAGATACCCAGGATTTTTTTTCTCCTGTAAAGCAAGAGGTTTGCTCCAGAACCCACCCAAGACTCCTCTCAGGCATGTCCTGCAGTGCTTTGACCCCAGCTTTAAGGCAGGCCTAATCCTGGGTTGCAACCCCAGACTCCTCCAAGGAAGATACCCAGGATTTTTTTTCTCCTGTAAAGCAAGAGGTTTGCTCCAGAACCCACCCAAGACTCCTCTCAGGCATGTCCTGCAGTGCTTTGACCCCAGCTTTAAGGCAGGCCTAATCCTGGGTTGCAACCCCAGACTCCTCCAAGGAAGATACCCAGGATTTTTTTTCTCCTGTAAAGCAAGAGGTTTGCTCCAGAACCCACCCAAGACTCCTCTCAGGCATGTCCTGCAGTGCTTTGACCCCAGCTTTAAGGCAGGCCTAATCCTGGGTTGCAACCCCAGACTCCTCCAAGGAAGATACCCAGGATTTTTTTTCTCCTGTAAAGCAAGAGGTTTGC
>NW_027437067.1:0-35300 GCF_047716275.1 Strix uralensis
TTTGTGCAGAAAACAGTAACACTTGTTCAGAACGAAAGAAAGCACAGAGCCCCAGATTTTATGTTGTCCTGGAGAGCTTGCAGAGCACTGGGGAAAGGCAGGCAGAGAATTCCCTGCTAGCACCTTCTCTGTGCCTGGGAAGCACAAGTGTTCACATTGCTTCGCAGAATCGCTTTTGTGCAGAAAACAGTAACACTTGTTCAGAACGAAAGAAAGCACAGAGCCCCAGATTTTATGTTGTCCTGGAGAGCTTGCAGAGCACTGGGGAAAGGCAGGCAGAGAATTCCCTGCTAGCACCTTCTCTGTGCCTGTTCACATTGCTTCGCAGAATCGCTTTTGTGCAGAAAACAGTAACACTTGTTCAGAACGAAAGAAAGCACAGAGCCCCAGATTTTATGTTGTCCTGGAGAGCTTGCAGAGCACTGGGGAAAGGCAGGCAGAGAATTCCCTGCTAGCACCTTCTCTGTGCCTGGGAAGCACAAGTGTTCACATTGCTTCGCAGAATCGCTTTTGTGCAGAAAACAGTAACACTTGTTCAGAACGAAAGAAAGCACAGAGCCCCAGATTTTATGTTGTCCTGGAGAGCTTGCAGAGCACTGGGGAAAGGCAGGCAGAGAACTCCCTGCTAGCACCTTATCTGTGCCTGGGAAGCAGAAGTGTTCACATTGCTTCGCAGAATCGCTTTTGTGCAGAAAACAGTAACACTTGTTCAGAACGAAAGAAAGCACAGAGCCCCAGATTTTATGTTGTCCTGGAGAGCTTGCAGAGCACTGGGGAAAGGCAGGCAGAGAATTCCCTGCTAGCACCTTCTCTGTGCCTGGGAAGCACAAGTGTTCACATTGCTTCGCAGAATCGCTTTTGTGCAGAAAACAGTAACACTTGTTCAGAACGAAAGAAAGCACAGAGCCCCAGATTTTATGTTGTCCTGGAGAGCTTGCAGAGCACTGGGGAAAGGCAGGCAGAGAATTCCCTGCTAGCACCTTCTCTGTGCCTGGGAAGCAGAAGTGTTCACATTGCTTTGCAGAATCGCTTTTGTGCAGAAAACAGTAACACTTGTTCAGAACGAAAGAAAGCACAGAGCCCCAGATTTTATGTTGTCCTGGAGAGCTTGCAGAGCACTGGGGAAAGGCAGGCAGAGAATTCCCTGCTAGCACCTTCTCTGTGCCTGGGAAGCAGAAGTGTTCACATTGCTTCGCAGAATCGCTTTTGTGCAGAAAACAGTAACACTTGTTCAGAACGAAAGAAAGCACAGAGCCCCAGATTTTATGTTGTCCTGGAGAGCTTGCAGAGCACTGGGGAAAGGCAGGCAGAGAATTCCCTGCTAGCACCTTCTCTGTGCCTGTTCACATTGCTTCGCAGAATCGCTTTTGTGCAGAAAACAGTAACACTTGTTCAGAACGAAAGAAAGCACAGAGCCCCAGATTTTATGTTGTCCTGGAGAGCTTGCAGAGCACTGGGGAAAGGCAGGCAGAGAATTCCCTGCTAGCACCTTCTCTGTGCCTGGGAAGCACAAGTGTTCACATTGCTTTGCAGAATCGCTTTTGTGCAGAAAACAGTAACACTTGTTCAGAACGAAAGAAAGCACAGAGCCCCAGATTTTATGTTGTCCTGGAGAGCTTGCAGAGCACTGGGGAAAGGCAGGCAGAGAATTCCCTGCTAGCACCTTCTCTGTGCCTGGGAAGCACAAGTGTTCACATTGCTTCGCAGAATCGCTTTTGTGCAGAAAACAGTAACACTTGTTCAGAACGAAAGAAAGCACAGAGCCCCAGATTTTATGTTGTCCTGGAGAGCTTGCAGAGCACTGGGGAAAGGCAGGCAGAGAATTCCCTGCTAGCACCTTCTCTGTGCCTGGGAAGCACAAGTGTTCACATTGCTTCGCAGAATCGCTTTTGTGCAGAAAACAGTAACACTTGTTCAGAACGAAAGAAAGCACAGAGCCCCAGATTTTAGGTTGTCCTGGAGAGCTTGCAGAGCACTGGGGAAAGGCAGGCAGAGAATTCCCTGCTAGCACCTTCTCTGTGCCTGGGAAGCACAAGTGTTCACATTGCTTCGCAGAATCGCTTTTGTGCAGAAAACAGTAACACTTGTTCAGAACGAAAGAAAGCACAGAGCCCCAGATTTTATGTTGTCCTGGAGAGCTTGCAGAGCACTGGGGAAAGGCAGGCAGAGAATTCCCTGCTAGCACCTTCTCTGTGCCTGGGAAGCAGAAGTGTTCACATTGCTTTGCAGAATCGCTTTTGTGCAGAAAACAGTAACACTTGTTCAGAATGAAAGAAAGCACAGAGCCCCAGATTTTATGTTGTCCTGGAGAGCTTGCAGAGCACTGGGGAAAGGCAGGCAGAGAATTCCCTGCTAGCACCTTCTCTGTGCCTGGGAAGCACAAGTGTTCACATTGCTTCGCAGAATCGCTTTTGTGCAGAAAACAGTAACACTTGTTCAGAACGAAAGAAAGCACAGAGCCCCAGATTTTATGTTGTCCTGGAGAGCTTGCAGAGCACTGGGGAAAGGCAGGCAGAGAATTCCCTGCTAGCACCTTCTCTGTGCCTGGGAAGCACAAGTGTTCACATTGCTTCGCAGAATCGCTTTTGTGCAGAAAACAGTAACACTTGTTCAGAACGAAAGAAAGCACAGAGCCCCAGATTTTATGTTGTCCTGGAGAGCTTGCAGAGCACTGGGGAAAGGCAGGCAGAGAATTCCCTGCTAGCACCTTCTCTGTGCCTGGGAAGCACAAGTGGTCACATTGCTTCGCAGAATCGCTTTTGTGCAGAAAACAGTAACACTTGTTCAGAACGAAAGAAAGCACAGAGCCCCAGATTTGCTGTTGTCCTGGAGAGCTTGCAGAGCACTGGGGAAAGGCAGGCAGAGAATTCCCTGCTAGCACCTTCTCTGTGCCTGTTCTCATTGCTTCGCAGAATCGCTTTTGTGCAGAAAACAGTAACACTTGTTCAGAACGAAAGAAAGCACAGAGCCCCAGATTTTAGGTTGTCCTGGAGAGCTTGCAGAGCACTGGGGAAAGGCAGGCAGAGAATTCCCTGCTAGCACCTTCTCTGTGCCTGGGAAGCACAAGTGTTCACATTGCTTCGCAGAATCGCTTTTGTGCAGAAAACAGTAACACTTGTTCAGAACGAAAGAAAGCACAGAGCCCCAGATTTTAGGTTGTCCTGGAGAGCTTGCAGAGCACTGGGGAAAGGCAGGCAGAGAATTCCCTGCTAGCACCTTCTCTGTGCCTGGGAAGCACAAGTGTTCACATTGCTTCGCAGAATCGCTTTTGTGCAGAAAACAGTAACACTTGTTCAGAACGAAAGAAAGCACAGAGCCCCAGATTTTATGTTGTCCTGGAGAGCTTGCAGAGCACTGGGGAAAGGCAGGCAGAGAATTCCCTGCTAGCACCTTCTCTGTGCCTGGGAAGCACAAGTGTTCACATTGCTTCGCAGAATCGCTTTTGTGCAGAAAACAGTAACACTTGTTCAGAACGAAAGAAAGCACAGAGCCCCAGATTTTATGTTGTCCTGGAGAGCTTGCAGAGCACTGGGGAAAGGCAGGCAGAGAATTCCCTGCTAGCACCTTCTCTGTGCCTGGGAAGCACAAGTGGTCACATTGCTTCGCAGAATCGCTTTTGTGCAGAAAACAGTAACACTTGTTCAGAACGAAAGAAAGCACAGAGCCCCAGATTTTATGTTGTCCTGGAGAGCTTGCAGAGCACTGGGGAAAGGCAGGCAGAGAATTCCCTGCTAGCACCTTCTCTGTGCCTGGGAAGCACAAGTGTTCACATTGCTTCGCAGAATCGCTTTTGTGCAGAAAACAGTAACACTTGTTCAGAACGAAAGAAAGCACAGAGCCCCAGATTTGCTGTTGTCCTGGAGAGCTTGCAGAGCACTGGGGAAAGGCAGGCAGAGAATTCCCTGCTAGCACCTTCTCTGTGCCTGTTCTCATTGCTTCGCAGAATCGCTTTTGTGCAGAAAACAGTAACACTTGTTCAGAACGAAAGAAAGCACAGAGCCCCAGATTTTAGGTTGTCCTGGAGAGCTTGCAGAGCACTGGGGAAAGGCAGGCAGAGAATTCCCTGCTAGCACCTTCTCTGTGCCTGGGAAGCACAAGTGTTCACATTGCTTCGCAGAATCGCTTTTGTGCAGAAAACAGTAACACTTGTTCAGAACGAAAGAAAGCACAGAGCCCCAGATTTTATGTTGTCCTGGAGAGCTTGCAGAGCACTGGGGAAAGGCAGGCAGAGAATTCCCTGCTAGCACCTTCTCTGTGCCTGGGAAGCAGAAGTGTTCACATTGCTTCGCAGAATCGCTTTTGTGCAGAAAACAGTAACACTTGTTCAGAACGAAAGAAAGCACAGAGCCCCAGATTTTATGTTGTCCTGGAGAGCTTGCAGAGCACTGGGGAAAGGCAGGCAGAGAATTCCCTGCTAGCACCTTCTCTGTGCCTGGGAAGCAGAAGTGTTCACATTGCTTTGCAGAATCGCTTTTGTGCAGAAAACAGTAACACTTGTTCAGAATGAAAGAAAGCACAGAGCCCCAGATTTTATGTTGTCCTGGAGAGCTTGCAGAGCACTGGGGAAAGGCAGGCAGAGAATTCCCTGCTAGCACCTTCTCTGTGCCTGGGAAGCACAAGTGTTCACATTGCTTCGCAGAATCGCTTTTGTGCAGAAAACAGTAACACTTGTTCAGAACGAAAGAAAGCACAGAGCCCCAGATTTTATGTTGTCCTGGAGAGCTTGCAGAGCACTGGGGAAAGGCAGGCAGAGAATTCCCTGCTAGCACCTTCTCTGTGCCTGGGAAGCAGAAGTGTTCACATTGCTTTGCAGAATCGCTTTTGTGCAGAAAACAGTAACACTTGTTCAGAACGAAAGAAAGCACAGAGCCCCAGATTTTATGTTGTCCTGGAGAGCTTGCAGAGCACTGGGGAAAGGCAGGCAGAGAATTCCCTGCTAGCACCTTCTCTGTGCCTGTTCACATTGCTTCGCAGAATCGCTTTTGTGCAGAAAACAGTAACACTTGTTCAGAACGAAAGAAAGCACAGAGCCCCAGATTTGCTGTTGTCCTGGAGAGCTTGCAGAGCACTGGGGAAAGGCAGGCAGAGAATTCCCTGCTAGCACCTTCTCTGTGCCTGGGAAGCACAAGTGTTCACATTGCTTCGCAGAATCGCTTTTGTGCAGAAAACAGTAACACTTGTTCAGAACGAAAGAAAGCACAGAGCCCCAGATTTTAGGTTGTCCTGGAGAGCTTGCAGAGCACTGGGGAAAGGCAGGCAGAGAATTCCCTGCTAGCACCTTCTCTGTGCCTGGGAAGCACAAGTGTTCACATTGCTTCGCAGAATCGCTTTTGTGCAGAAAACAGTAACACTTGTTCAGAACGAAAGAAAGCACAGAGCCCCAGATTTTAGGTTGTCCTGGAGAGCTTGCAGAGCACTGGGGAAAGGCAGGCAGAGAATTCCCTGCTAGCACCTTCTCTGTGCCTGGGAAGCACAAGTGTTCACATTGCTTCGCAGAATCGCTTTTGTGCAGAAAACAGTAACACTTGTTCAGAACGAAAGAAAGCACAGAGCCCCAGATTTTAGGTTGTCCTGGAGAGCTTGCAGAGCACTGGGGAAAGGCAGGCAGAGAATTCCCTGCTAGCACCTTCTCTGTGCCTGGGAAGCAGAAGTGTTCACATTGCTTCGCAGAATCGCTTTTGTGCAGAAAACAGTAACACTTGTTCAGAACGAAAGAAAGCACAGAGCCCCAGATTTTAGGTTGTCCTGGAGAGCTTGCAGAGCACTGGGGAAAGGCAGGCAGAGAATTCCCTGCTAGCACCTTCTCTGTGCCTGGGAAGCACAAGTGTTCACATTGCTTCGCAGAATCGCTTTTGTGCAGAAAACAGTAACACTTGTTCAGAACGAAAGAAAGCACAGAGCCCCAGATTTTATGTTGTCCTGGAGAGCTTGCAGAGCACTGGGGAAAGGCAGGCAGAGAATTCCCTGCTAGCACCTTCTCTGTGCCTGGGAAGCACAAGTGTTCACATTGCTTCGCAGAATCGCTTTTGTGCAGAAAACAGTAACACTTGTTCAGAACGAAAGAAAGCACAGAGCACCAGATTTTATGTTGTCCTGGAGAGCTTGCAGAGCACTGGGGAAAGGCAGGCAGAGAATTCCCTGCTAGCACCTTCTCTGTGCCTGGGAAGCACAAGTGTTCACATTGCTTTGCAGAATCGCTTTTGTGCAGAAAACAGTAACACTTGTTCAGAACGAAAGAAAGCACAGAGCCCCAGATTTTATGTTGTCCTGGAGAGCTTGCAGAGCACTGGGGAAAGGCAGGCAGAGAATTCCCTGCTAGCACCTTCTCTGTGCCTGGGAAGCACAAGTGTTCACATTGCTTCGCAGAATCGCTTTTGTGCAGAAAACAGTAACACTTGTTCAGAACGAAAGAAAGCACAGAGCCCCAGATTTTATGTTGTCCTGGAGAGCTTGCAGAGCACTGGGGAAAGGCAGGCAGAGAATTCCCTGCTAGCACCTTCTCTGTGCCTGGGAAGCAGAAGTGTTCACATTGCTTTGCAGAATCGCTTTTGTGCAGAAAACAGTAACACTTGTTCAGAACGAAAGAAAGCACAGAGCCCCAGATTTTATGTTGTCCTGGAGAGCTTGCAGAGCACTGGGGAAAGGCAGGCAGAGAATTCCCTGCTAGCACCTTCTCTGTGCCTGGGAAGCACAAGTGTTCACATTGCTTCGCAGAATCGCTTTTGTGCAGAAAACAGTAACACTTGTTCAGAACGAAAGAAAGCACAGAGCCCCAGATTTTATGTTGTCCTGGAGAGCTTGCAGAGCACTGGGGAAAGGCAGGCAGAGAATTCCCTGCTAGCACCTTCTCTGTGCCTGGGAAGCAGAAGTGTTCACATTGCTTTGCAGAATCGCTTTTGTGCAGAAAACAGTAACACTTGTTCAGAACGAAAGAAAGCACAGAGCCCCAGATTTTATGTTGTCCTGGAGAGCTTGCAGAGCACTGGGGAAAGGCAGGCAGAGAATTCCCTGCTAGCACCTTCTCTGTGCCTGTTCACATTGCTTCGCAGAATCGCTTTTGTGCAGAAAACAGTAACACTTGTTCAGAACGAAAGAAAGCACAGAGCCCCAGATTTTATGTTGTCCTGGAGAGCTTGCAGAGCACTGGGGAAAGGCAGGCAGAGAATTCCCTGCTAGCACCTTCTCTGTGCCTGGGAAGCACAAGTGTTCACATTGCTTCGCAGAATCGCTTTTGTGCAGAAAACAGTAACACTTGTTCAGAACGAAAGAAAGCACAGAGCCCCAGATTTTATGTTGTCCTGGAGAGCTTGCAGAGCACTGGGGAAAGGCAGGCAGAGAATTCCCTGCTAGCACCTTCTCTGTGCCTGGGAAGCACAAGTGGTCACATTGCTTCGCAGAATCGCTTTTGTGCAGAAAACAGTAACACTTGTTCAGAACGAAAGAAAGCACAGAGCCCCAGATTTGCTGTTGTCCTGGAGAGCTTGCAGAGCACTGGGGAAAGGCAGGCAGAGAATTCCCTGCTAGCACCTTCTCTGTGCCTGTTCTCATTGCTTCGCAGAATCGCTTTTGTGCAGAAAACAGTAACACTTGTTCAGAACGAAAGAAAGCACAGAGCCCCAGATTTTAGGTTGTCCTGGAGAGCTTGCAGAGCACTGGGGAAAGGCAGGCAGAGAATTCCCTGCTAGCACCTTCTCTGTGCCTGGGAAGCACAAGTGTTCACATTGCTTCGCAGAATCGCTTTTGTGCAGAAAACAGTAACACTTGTTCAGAACGAAAGAAAGCACAGAGCCCCAGATTTTAGGTTGTCCTGGAGAGCTTGCAGAGCACTGGGGAAAGGCAGGCAGAGAATTCCCTGCTAGCACCTTCTCTGTGCCTGGGAAGCACAAGTGTTCACATTGCTTCGCAGAATCGCTTTTGTGCAGAAAACAGTAACACTTGTTCAGAACGAAAGAAAGCACAGAGCCCCAGATTTTATGTTGTCCTGGAGAGCTTGCAGAGCACTGGGGAAAGGCAGGCAGAGAATTCCCTGCTAGCACCTTCTCTGTGCCTGGGAAGCACAAGTGTTCACATTGCTTCGCAGAATCGCTTTTGTGCAGAAAACAGTAACACTTGTTCAGAACGAAAGAAAGCACAGAGCCCCAGATTTTATGTTGTCCTGGAGAGCTTGCAGAGCACTGGGGAAAGGCAGGCAGAGAATTCCCTGCTAGCACCTTCTCTGTGCCTGGGAAGCACAAGTGTTCACATTGCTTCGCAGAATCGCTTTTGTGCAGAAAACAGTAACACTTGTTCAGAACGAAAGAAAGCACAGAGCCCCAGATTTTATGTTGTCCTGGAGAGCTTGCAGAGCACTGGGGAAAGGCAGGCAGAGAATTCCCTGCTAGCACCTTCTCTGTGCCTGGGAAGCACAAGTGGTCACATTGCTTCGCAGAATCGCTTTTGTGCAGAAAACAGTAACACTTGTTCAGAACGAAAGAAAGCACAGAGCCCCAGATTTGCTGTTGTCCTGGAGAGCTTGCAGAGCACTGGGGAAAGGCAGGCAGAGAATTCCCTGCTAGCACCTTCTCTGTGCCTGTTCTCATTGCTTCGCAGAATCGCTTTTGTGCAGAAAACAGTAACACTTGTTCAGAACGAAAGAAAGCACAGAGCCCCAGATTTTATGTTGTCCTGGAGAGCTTGCAGAGCACTGGGGAAAGGCAGGCAGAGAATTCCCTGCTAGCACCTTCTCTGTGCCTGGGAAGCACAAGTGTTCACATTGCTTCGCAGAATCGCTTTTGTGCAGAAAACAGTAACACTTGTTCAGAACGAAAGAAAGCACAGAGCCCCAGATTTTATGTTGTCCTGGAGAGCTTGCAGAGCACTGGGGAAAGGCAGGCAGAGAATTCCCTGCTAGCACCTTCTCTGTGCCTGGGAAGCAGAAGTGTTCACATTGCTTCGCAGAATCGCTTTTGTGCAGAAAACAGTAACACTTGTTCAGAACGAAAGAAAGCACAGAGCCCCAGATTTTATGTTGTCCTGGAGAGCTTGCAGAGCACTGGGGAAAGGCAGGCAGAGAATTCCCTGCTAGCACCTTCTCTGTGCCTGGGAAGCAGAAGTGTTCACATTGCTTTGCAGAATCGCTTTTGTGCAGAAAACAGTAACACTTGTTCAGAATGAAAGAAAGCACAGAGCCCCAGATTTTATGTTGTCCTGGAGAGCTTGCAGAGCACTGGGGAAAGGCAGGCAGAGAATTCCCTGCTAGCACCTTCTCTGTGCCTGGGAAGCACAAGTGTTCACATTGCTTCGCAGAATCGCTTTTGTGCAGAAAACAGTAACACTTGTTCAGAACGAAAGAAAGCACAGAGCCCCAGATTTTATGTTGTCCTGGAGAGCTTGCAGAGCACTGGGGAAAGGCAGGCAGAGAATTCCCTGCTAGCACCTTCTCTGTGCCTGGGAAGCAGAAGTGTTCACATTGCTTTGCAGAATCGCTTTTGTGCAGAAAACAGTAACACTTGTTCAGAACGAAAGAAAGCACAGAGCCCCAGATTTTATGTTGTCCTGGAGAGCTTGCAGAGCACTGGGGAAAGGCAGGCAGAGAATTCCCTGCTAGCACCTTCTCTGTGCCTGTTCACATTGCTTCGCAGAATCGCTTTTGTGCAGAAAACAGTAACACTTGTTCAGAACGAAAGAAAGCACAGAGCCCCAGATTTGCTGTTGTCCTGGAGAGCTTGCAGAGCACTGGGGAAAGGCAGGCAGAGAATTCCCTGCTAGCACCTTCTCTGTGCCTGGGAAGCAGAAGTGTTCACATTGCTTCGCAGAATCGCTTTTGTGCAGAAAACAGTAACACTTGTTCAGAACGAAAGAAAGCACAGAGCCCCAGATTTTATGTTGTCCTGGAGAGCTTGCAGAGCACTGGGGAAAGGCAGGCAGAGAATTCCCTGCTAGCACCTTCTCTGTGCCTGGGAAGCACAAGTGTTCACATTGCTTCGCAGAATCGCTTTTGTGCAGAAAACAGTAACACTTGTTCAGAACGAAAGAAAGCACAGAGCCCCAGATTTTAGGTTGTCCTGGAGAGCTTGCAGAGCACTGGGGAAAGGCAGGCAGAGAATTCCCTGCTAGCACCTTCTCTGTGCCTGGGAAGCACAAGTGTTCACATTGCTTCGCAGAATCGCTTTTGTGCAGAAAACAGTAACACTTGTTCAGAACGAAAGAAAGCACAGAGCCCCAGATTTTAGGTTGTCCTGGAGAGCTTGCAGAGCACTGGGGAAAGGCAGGCAGAGAATTCCCTGCTAGCACCTTCTCTGTGCCTGGGAAGCACAAGTGTTCACATTGCTTCGCAGAATCGCTTTTGTGCAGAAAACAGTAACACTTGTTCAGAACGAAAGAAAGCACAGAGCCCCAGATTTTATGTTGTCCTGGAGAGCTTGCAGAGCACTGGGGAAAGGCAGGCAGAGAATTCCCTGCTAGCACCTTCTCTGTGCCTGGGAAGCACAAGTGTTCACATTGCTTCGCAGAATCGCTTTTGTGCAGAAAACAGTAACACTTGTTCAGAACGAAAGAAAGCACAGAGCCCCAGATTTTATGTTGTCCTGGAGAGCTTGCAGAGCACTGGGGAAAGGCAGGCAGAGAATTCCCTGCTAGCACCTTCTCTGTGCCTGGGAAGCACAAGTGTTCACATTGCTTTGCAGAATCGCTTTTGTGCAGAAAACAGTAACACTTGTTCAGAACGAAAGAAAGCACAGAGCCCCAGATTTTATGTTGTCCTGGAGAGCTTGCAGAGCACTGGGGAAAGGCAGGCAGAGAATTCCCTGCTAGCACCTTCTCTGTGCCTGGGAAGCACAAGTGTTCACATTGCTTCGCAGAATCGCTTTTGTGCAGAAAACAGTAACACTTGTTCAGAACGAAAGAAAGCACAGAGCCCCAGATTTTATGTTGTCCTGGAGAGCTTGCAGAGCACTGGGGAAAGGCAGGCAGAGAATTCCCTGCTAGCACCTTCTCTGTGCCTGGGAAGCAGAAGTGTTCACATTGCTTTGCAGAATCGCTTTTGTGCAGAAAACAGTAACACTTGTTCAGAACGAAAGAAAGCACAGAGCCCCAGATTTTATGTTGTCCTGGAGAGCTTGCAGAGCACTGGGGAAAGGCAGGCAGAGAATTCCCTGCTAGCACCTTCTCTGTGCCTGGGAAGCACAAGTGTTCACATTGCTTCGCAGAATCGCTTTTGTGCAGAAAACAGTAACACTTGTTCAGAACGAAAGAAAGCACAGAGCCCCAGATTTTATGTTGTCCTGGAGAGCTTGCAGAGCACTGGGGAAAGGCAGGCAGAGAATTCCCTGCTAGCACCTTCTCTGTGCCTGGGAAGCAGAAGTGTTCACATTGCTTTGCAGAATCGCTTTTGTGCAGAAAACAGTAACACTTGTTCAGAACGAAAGAAAGCACAGAGCCCCAGATTTTATGTTGTCCTGGAGAGCTTGCAGAGCACTGGGGAAAGGCAGGCAGAGAATTCCCTGCTAGCACCTTCTCTGTGCCTGTTCACATTGCTTCGCAGAATCGCTTTTGTGCAGAAAACAGTAACACTTGTTCAGAACGAAAGAAAGCACAGAGCCCCAGATTTTAGGTTGTCCTGGAGAGCTTGCAGAGCACTGGGGAAAGGCAGGCAGAGAATTCCCTGCTAGCACCTTCTCTGTGCCTGGGAAGCACAAGTGTTCACATTGCTTTGCAGAATCGCTTTTGTGCAGAAAACAGTAACACTTGTTCAGAACGAAAGAAAGCACAGAGCCCCAGATTTTATGTTGTCCTGGAGAGCTTGCAGAGCACTGGGGAAAGGCAGGCAGAGAATTCCCTGCTAGCACCTTCTCTGTGCCTGGGAAGCACAAGTGTTCACATTGCTTCGCAGAATCGCTTTTGTGCAGAAAACAGTAACACTTGTTCAGAACGAAAGAAAGCACAGAGCCCCAGATTTTATGTTGTCCTGGAGAGCTTGCAGAGCACTGGGGAAAGGCAGGCAGAGAATTCCCTGCTAGCACCTTCTCTGTGCCTGGGAAGCACAAGTGTTCACATTGCTTCGCAGAATCGCTTTTGTGCAGAAAACAGTAACACTTGTTCAGAACGAAAGAAAGCACAGAGCCCCAGATTTTATGTTGTCCTGGAGAGCTTGCAGAGCACTGGGGAAAGGCAGGCAGAGAATTCCCTGCTAGCACCTTCTCTGTGCCTGGGAAGCACAAGTGTTCACATTGCTTCGCAGAATCGCTTTTGTGCAGAAAACAGTAACACTTGTTCAGAACGAAAGAAAGCACAGAGCCCCAGATTTTAGGTTGTCCTGGAGAGCTTGCAGAGCACTGGGGAAAGGCAGGCAGAGAATTCCCTGCTAGCACCTTCTCTGTGCCTGGGAAGCACAAGTGTTCACATTGCTTTGCAGAATCGCTTTTGTGCAGAAAACAGTAACACTTGTTCAGAACGAAAGAAAGCACAGAGCCCCAGATTTTATGTTGTCCTGGAGAGCTTGCAGAGCACTGGGGAAAGGCAGGCAGAGAATTCCCTGCTAGCACCTTCTCTGTGCCTGGGAAGCACAAGTGTTCACATTGCTTCGCAGAATCGCTTTTGTGCAGAAAACAGTAACACTTGTTCAGAACGAAAGAAAGCACAGAGCCCCAGATTTTATGTTGTCCTGGAGAGCTTGCAGAGCACTGGGGAAAGGCAGGCAGAGAATTCCCTGCTAGCACCTTCTCTGTGCCTGGGAAGCAGAAGTGTTCACATTGCTTTGCAGAATCGCTTTTGTGCAGAAAACAGTAACACTTGTTCAGAACGAAAGAAAGCACAGAGCCCCAGATTTTATGTTGTCCTGGAGAGCTTGCAGAGCACTGGGGAAAGGCAGGCAGAGAATTCCCTGCTAGCACCTTCTCTGTGCCTGTTCACATTGCTTCGCAGAATCGCTTTTGTGCAGAAAACAGTAACACTTGTTCAGAACGAAAGAAAGCACAGAGCCCCAGATTTTATGTTGTCCTGGAGAGCTTGCAGAGCACTGGGGAAAGGCAGGCAGAGAATTCCCTGCTAGCACCTTCTCTGTGCCTGGGAAGCAGAAGTGTTCACATTACTTCGCAGAATCGCTTTTGTGCAGAAAACAGTAACACTTGTTCAGAACGAAAGAAAGCACAGAGCCCCAGATTTTAGGTTGTCCTGGAGAGCTTGCAGAGCACTGGGGAAAGGCAGGCAGAGAATTCCCTGCTAGCACCTTCTCTGTGCCTGGGAAGCAGAAGTGTTCACATTGCTTCACAGAATCGCTTTTGTGCAGAAAACAGTAACACTTGTTCAGAACGAAAGAAAGCACAGAGCCCCAGATTTTATGTTGTCCTGGAGAGCTTGCAGAGCACTGGGGAAAGGCAGGCAGAGAATTCCCTGCTAGCACCTTCTCTGTGCCTGGGAAGCACAAGTGTTCACATTGCTTCGCAGAATCGCTTTTGTGCAGAAAACAGTAACACTTGTTCAGAACGAAAGAAAGCACAGAGCCCCAGATTTTATGTTGTCCTGGAGAGCTTGCAGAGCACTGGGGAAAGGCAGGCAGAGAATTCCCTGCTAGCACCTTCTCTGTGCCTGGGAAGCACAAGTGTTCACATTGCTTCGCAGAATCGCTTTTGTGCAGAAAACAGTAACACTTGTTCAGAACGAAAGAAAGCACAGAGCCCCAGATTTTAGGTTGTCCTGGAGAGCTTGCAGAGCACTGGGGAAAGGCAGGCAGAGAATTCCCTGCTAGCACCTTCTCTGTGCCTGTTCACATTGCTTCGCAGAATCGCTTTTGTGCAGAAAACAGTAACACTTGTTCAGAACGAAAGAAAGCACAGAGCCCCAGATTTTAGGTTGTCCTGGAGAGCTTGCAGAGCACTGGGGAAAGGCAGGCAGAGAATTCCCTGCTAGCACCTTCTCTGTGCCTGGGAAGCACAAGTGTTCACATTGCTTCGCAGAATCGCTTTTGTGCAGAAAACAGTAACACTTGTTCAGAACGAAAGAAAGCACAGAGCCCCAGATTTTAGGTTGTCCTGGAGAGCTTGCAGAGCACTGGGGAAAGGCAGGCAGAGAATTCCCTGCTAGCACCTTCTCTGTGCCTGGGAAGCACAAGTGTTCACATTGCTTCGCAGAATCGCTTTTGTGCAGAAAACAGTAACACTTGTTCAGAACGAAAGAAAGCACAGAGCCCCAGATTTTATGTTGTCCTGGAGAGCTTGCAGAGCACTGGGGAAAGGCAGGCAGAGAATTCCCTGCTAGCACCTTTTCTGTGCCTGGGAAGCACAAGTGTTCACATTGCTTCGCAGAATCGCTTTTGTGCAGAAAACAGTAACACTTGTTCAGAACGAAAGAAAGCACAGAGCCCCAGATTTTATGTTGTCCTGGAGAGCTTGCAGAGCACTGGGGAAAGGCAGGCAGAGAACTCCCTGCTAGCACCTTATCTGTGCCTGGGAAGCACAAGTGTTCACATTGCTTCGCAGAATCGCTTTTGTGCAGAAAACAGTAACACTTGTTCAGAACGAAAGAAAGCACAGAGCCCCAGATTTTATGTTGTCCTGGAGAGCTTGCAGAGCACTGGGGAAAGGCAGGCAGAGAATTCCCTGCTAGCACCTTCTCTGTGCCTGGGAAGCACAAGTGTTCACATTGCTTCGCAGAATCGCTTTTGTGCAGAAAACAGTAACACTTGTTCAGAACGAAAGAAAGCACAGAGCCCCAGATTTTATGTTGTCCTGGAGAGCTTGCAGAGCACTGGGGAAAGGCAGGCAGAGAATTCCCTGCTAGCACCTTCTCTGTGCCTGGGAAGCACAAGTGTTCACATTGCTTCGCAGAATCGCTTTTGTGCAGAAAACAGTAACACTTGTTCAGAACGAAAGAAAGCACAGAGCCCCAGATTTTATGTTGTCCTGGAGAGCTTGCAGAGCACTGGGGAAAGGCAGGCAGAGAATTCCCTGCTAGCACCTTCTCTGTGCCTGTTCACATTGCTTCGCAGAATCGCTTTTGTGCAGAAAACAGTAACACTTGTTCAGAACGAAAGAAAGCACAGAGCCCCAGATTTTATGTTGTCCTGGAGAGCTTGCAGAGCACTGGGGAAAGGCAGGCAGAGAATTCCCTGCTAGCACCTTCTCTGTGCCTGGGAAGCAGAAGTGTTCACATTGCTTTGCAGAATCGCTTTTGTGCAGAAAACAGTAACACTTGTTCAGAATGAAAGAAAGCACAGAGCCCCAGATTTTATGTTGTCCTGGAGAGCTTGCAGAGCACTGGGGAAAGGCAGGCAGAGAATTCCCTGCTAGCACCTTCTCTGTGCCTGGGAAGCACAAGTGTTCACATTGCTTCGCAGAATCGCTTTTGTGCAGAAAACAGTAACACTTGTTCAGAACGAAAGAAAGCACAGAGCCCCAGATTTTATGTTGTCCTGGAGAGCTTGCAGAGCACTGGGGAAAGGCAGGCAGAGAATTCCCTGCTAGCACCTTCTCTGTGCCTGGGAAGCACAAGTGTTCACATTGCTTCGCAGAATCGCTTTTGTGCAGAAAACAGTAACACTTGTTCAGAACGAAAGAAAGCACAGAGCCCCAGATTTTAGGTTGTCCTGGAGAGCTTGCAGAGCACTGGGGAAAGGCAGGCAGAGAATTCCCTGCTAGCACCTTCTCTGTGCCTGGGAAGCACAAGTGTTCACATTGCTTCGCAGAATCGCTTTTGTGCAGAAAACAGTAACACTTGTTCAGAACGAAAGAAAGCACAGAGCCCCAGATTTTAGGTTGTCCTGGAGAGCTTGCAGAGCACTGGGGAAAGGCAGGCAGAGAATTCCCTGCTAGCACCTTCTCTGTGCCTGGGAAGCACAAGTGTTCACATTGCTTCGCAGAATCGCTTTTGTGCAGAAAACAGTAACACTTGTTCAGAACGAAAGAAAGCACAGAGCCCCAGATTTTATGTTGTCCTGGAGAGCTTGCAGAGCACTGGGGAAAGGCAGGCAGAGAATTCCCTGCTAGCACCTTCTCTGTGCCTGGGAAGCAGAAGTGTTCACATTGCTTCGCAGAATCGCTTTTGTGCAGAAAACAGTAACACTTGTTCAGAACGAAAGAAAGCACAGAGCCCCAGATTTTATGTTGTCCTGGAGAGCTTGCAGAGCACTGGGGAAAGGCAGGCAGAGAATTCCCTGCTAGCACCTTCTCTGTGCCTGGGAAGCAGAAGTGTTCACATTGCTTTGCAGAATCGCTTTTGTGCAGAAAACAGTAACACTTGTTCAGAACGAAAGAAAGCACAGAGCCCCAGATTTTATGTTGTCCTGGAGAGCTTGCAGAGCACTGGGGAAAGGCAGGCAGAGAATTCCCTGCTAGCACCTTCTCTGTGCCTGGGAAGCACAAGTGTTCACATTGCTTCGCAGAATCGCTTTTGTGCAGAAAACAGTAACACTTGTTCAGAACGAAAGAAAGCACAGAGCCCCAGATTTTATGTTGTCCTGGAGAGCTTGCAGAGCACTGGGGAAAGGCAGGCAGAGAATTCCCTGCTAGCACCTTCTCTGTGCCTGGGAAGCACAAGTGTTCACATTGCTTCGCAGAATCGCTTTTGTGCAGAAAACAGTAACACTTGTTCAGAACGAAAGAAAGCACAGAGCCCCAGATTTTATGTTGTCCTGGAGAGCTTGCAGAGCACTGGGGAAAGGCAGGCAGAGAATTCCCTGCTAGCACCTTCTCTGTGCCTGGGAAGCACAAGTGTTCACATTGCTTCGCAGAATCGCTTTTGTGCAGAAAACAGTAACACTTGTTCAGAACGAAAGAAAGCACAGAGCCCCAGATTTTAGGTTGTCCTGGAGAGCTTGCAGAGCACTGGGGAAAGGCAGGCAGAGAATTCCCTGCTAGCACCTTCTCTGTGCCTGGGAAGCACAAGTGGTCACATTGCTTCGCAGAATCGCTTTTGTGCAGAAAACAGTAACACTTGTTCAGAACGAAAGAAAGCACAGAGCCCCAGATTTTATGTTGTCCTGGAGAGCTTGCAGAGCACTGGGGAAAGGCAGGCAGAGAATTACCTGCTAGCACCTTCTCTGTGCCTGGGAAGCAGAAGTGTTCGCTTTGCTTCGCAGAATCGCTTTTGTGCAGAAAACAGTAACACTTGTTCAGAATGAAAGAAAGCACAGAGCCCCAGATTTTATGTTGTCCTGGAGAGCTTGCAGAGCACTGGGGAAAGGCAGGCAGAGAATTCCCTGCTAGCACCTTCTCTGTGCCTGTTCACATTGCTTCGCAGAATCGCTTTTGTGCAGAAAACAGTAACACTTGTTCAGAACGAAAGAAAGCACAGAGCCCCAGATTTTATGTTGTCCTGGAGAGCTTGCAGAGCACTGGGGAAAGGCAGGCAGAGAATTCCCTGCTAGCACCTTCTCTGTGCCTGGGAAGCAGAAGTGTTCACATTACTTCGCAGAATCGCTTTTGTGCAGAAAACAGTAACACTTGTTCAGAACGAAAGAAAGCACAGAGCCCCAGATTTGCTGTTGTCCTGGAGAGCTTGCAGAGCACTGGGGAAAGGCAGGCAGAGAATTCCCTGCTAGCACCTTCTCTGTGCCTGGGAAGCACAAGTGTTCACATTGCTTTGCAGAATCGCTTTTGTGCAGAAAACAGTAACACTTGTTCAGAACGAAAGAAAGCACAGAGCCCCAGATTTTATGTTGTCCTGGAGAGCTTGCAGAGCACTGGGGAAAGGCAGGCAGAGAATTCCCTGCTAGCACCTTCTCTGTGCCTGGGAAGCACAAGTGTTCACATTGCTTCGCAGAATCGCTTTTGTGCAGAAAACAGTAACACTTGTTCAGAACGAAAGAAAGCACAGAGCCCCAGATTTGCTGTTGTCCTGGAGAGCTTGCAGAGCACTGGGGAAAGGCAGGCAGAGAACTCCCTGCTAGCACCTTCTCTGTGCCTGTTCACATTGCTTCGCAGAATCGCTTTTGTGCAGAAAACAGTAACACTTGTTCAGAACGAAAGAAAGCACAGAGCCCCAGATTTTAGGTTGTCCTGGAGAGCTTGCAGAGCACTGGGGAAAGGCAGGCAGAGAATTCCCTGCTAGCACCTTCTCTGTGCCTGGGAAGCACAAGTGTTCACATTGCTTCGCAGAATCGCTTTTGTGCAGAAAACAGTAACACTTGTTCAGAACGAAAGAAAGCACAGAGCCCCAGATTTTATGTTGTCCTGGAGAGCTTGCAGAGCACTGGGGAAAGGCAGGCAGAGAACTCCCTGCTAGCACCTTATCTGTGCCTGGGAAGCAGAAGTGTTCACATTGCTTCGCAGAATCGCTTTTGTGCAGAAAACAGTAACACTTGTTCAGAACGAAAGAAAGCACAGAGCCCCAGATTTTATGTTGTCCTGGAGAGCTTGCAGAGCACTGGGGAAAGGCAGGCAGAGAATTCCCTGCTAGCACCTTCTCTGTGCCTGGGAAGCACAAGTGTTCACATTGCTTCGCAGAATCGCTTTTGTGCAGAAAACAGTAACACTTGTTCAGAACGAAAGAAAGCACAGAGCCCCAGATTTTATGTTGTCCTGGAGAGCTTGCAGAGCACTGGGGAAAGGCAGGCAGAGAATTCCCTGCTAGCACCTTCTCTGTGCCTGGGAAGCAGAAGTGTTCACATTGCTTTGCAGAATCGCTTTTGTGCAGAAAACAGTAACACTTGTTCAGAACGAAAGAAAGCACAGAGCCCCAGATTTTATGTTGTCCTGGAGAGCTTGCAGAGCACTGGGGAAAGGCAGGCAGAGAATTCCCTGCTAGCACCTTCTTTGTGCCTGGGAAGCACAAGTGTTCACATTGCTTTGCAGAATCGCTTTTGTGCAGAAAACAGTAACACTTGTTCAGAACGAAAGAAAGCACAGAGCCCCAGATTTTATGTTGTCCTGGAGAGCTTGCAGAGCACTGGGGAAAGGCAGGCAGAGAATTCCCTGCTAGCACCTTCTCTGTGCCTGGGAAGCACAAGTGTTCACATTGCTTCGCAGAATCGCTTTTGTGCAGAAAACAGTAACACTTGTTCAGAATGAAAGAAAGCACAGAGCCCCAGATTTTATGTTGTCCTGGAGAGCTTGCAGAGCACTGGGGAAAGGCAGGCAGAGAATTCCCTGCTAGCACCTTCTCTGTGCCTGGGAAGCACAAGTGTTCACATTGCTTCGCAGAATCGCTTTTGTGCAGAAAACAGTAACACTTGTTCAGAACGAAAGAAAGCACAGAGCCCCAGATTTTAGGTTGTCCTGGAGAGCTTGCAGAGCACTGGGGAAAGGCAGGCAGAGAATTCCCTGCTAGCACCTTCTCTGTGCCTGGGAAGCACAAGTGTTCACATTGCTTCGCAGAATCGCTTTTGTGCAGAAAACAGTAACACTTGTTCAGAACGAAAGAAAGCACAGAGCCCCAGATTTTATGTTGTCCTGGAGAGCTTGCAGAGCACTGGGGAAAGGCAGGCAGAGAATTCCCTGCTAGCACCTTCTCTGTGCCTGGGAAGCACAAGTGTTCACATTGCTTCGCAGAATCGCTTTTGTGCAGAAAACAGTAACACTTGTTCAGAACGAAAGAAAGCACAGAGCCCCAGATTTTATGTTGTCCTGGAGAGCTTGCAGAGCACTGGGGAAAGGCAGGCAGAGAATTCCCTGCTAGCACCTTCTCTGTGCCTGGGAAGCACAAGTGTTCACATTGCTTCGCAGAATCGCTTTTGTGCAGAAAACAGTAACACTTGTTCAGAACGAAAGAAAGCACAGAGCCCCAGATTTTAGGTTGTCCTGGAGAGCTTGCAGAGCACTGGGGAAAGGCAGGCAGAGAATTCCCTGCTAGCACCTTCTCTGTGCCTGGGAAGCACAAGTGTTCACATTGCTTCGCAGAATCGCTTTTGTGCAGAAAACAGTAACACTTGTTCAGAACGAAAGAAAGCACAGAGCCCCAGATTTTAGGTTGTCCTGGAGAGCTTGCAGAGCACTGGGGAAAGGCAGGCAGAGAATTCCCTGCTAGCACCTTCTCTGTGCCTGGGAAGCACAAGTGTTCACATTGCTTCGCAGAATCGCTTTTGTGCAGAAAACAGTAACACTTGTTCAGAACGAAAGAAATCACAGAGCCCCAGATTTTATGTTGTCCTGGAGAGCTTGCAGAGCACTGGGGAAAGGCAGGCAGAGAATTCCCTGCTAGCACCTTCTCTGTGCCTGGGAAGCACAAGTGTTCACATTGCTTCGCAGAATCGCTTTTGTGCAGAAAACAGTAACACTTGTTCAGAACGAAAGAAAGCACAGAGCCCCAGATTTGCTGTTGTCCTGGAGAGCTTGCAGAGCACTGGGGAAAGGCAGGCAGAGAATTCCCTGCTAGCACCTTCTCTGTGCCTGTTCACATTGCTTC
This sequence comes from Strix uralensis, assembly GCF_047716275.1. Classification (NCBI taxonomy): domain Eukaryota; kingdom Metazoa; phylum Chordata; class Aves; order Strigiformes; family Strigidae; genus Strix; species Strix uralensis. Next base: position 20,314 of record NW_027437067.1, read on the forward strand.
GCAGAATCGCTTTTGTGCAGAAAACAGTAACACTTGTTCAGAACGAAAGAAAGCACAGAGCCCCAGATTTTAGGTTGTCCTGGAGAGCTTGCAGAGCACTGGGGAAAGGCAGGCAGAGAATTCCCTGCTAGCACCTTCTCTGTGCCTGGGAAGCACAAGTGTTCACATTGCTTCGCAGAATCGCTTTTGTGCAGAAAACAGTAACACTTGTTCAGAACGAAAGAAAGCACAGAGCCCCAGATTTTAGGTTGTCCTGGAGAGCTTGCAGAGCACTGGGGAAAGGCAGGCAGAGAATTCCCTGCTAGCACCTTCTCTGTGCCTGGGAAGCACAAGTGTTCACATTGCTTCGCAGAATCGCTTTTGTGCAGAAAACAGTAACACTTGTTCAGAACGAAAGAAAGCACAGAGCCCCAGATTTTATGTTGTCCTGGAGAGCTTGCAGAGCACTGGGGAAAGGCAGGCAGAGAATTCCCTGCTAGCACCTTCTCTGTGCCTGGGAAGCACAAGTGTTCACATTGCTTCGCAGAATCGCTTTTGTGCAGAAAACAGTAACACTTGTTCAGAACGAAAGAAAGCACAGAGCCCCAGATTTTATGTTGTCCTGGAGAGCTTGCAGAGCACTGGGGAAAGGCAGGCAGAGAATTCCCTGCTAGCACCTTCTCTGTGCCTGGGAAGCACAAGTGGTCACATTGCTTCGCAGAATCGCTTTTGTGCAGAAAACAGTAACACTTGTTCAGAACGAAAGAAAGCACAGAGCCCCAGATTTTAGGTTGTCCTGGAGAGCTTGCAGAGCACTGGGGAAAGGCAGGCAGAGAATTCCCTGCTAGCACCTTCTCTGTGCCTGTTCACATTGCTTCGCAGAATCGCTTTTGTGCAGAAAACAGTAACACTTGTTCAGAACGAAAGAAAGCACAGAGCCCCAGATTTTATGTTGTCCTGGAGAGCTTGCAGAGCACTGGGGAAAGGCAGGCAGAGAATTCCCTGCTAGCACCTTCTCTGTGCCTGGGAAGCACAAGTGTTCACATTGCTTCGCAGAATCGCTTTTGTGCAGAAAACAGTAACACTTGTTCAGAACGAAAGAAAGCACAGAGCCCCAGATTTTATGTTGTCCTGGAGAGCTTGCAGAGCACTGGGGAAAGGCAGGCAGAGAATTCCCTGCTAGCACCTTCTCTGTGCCTGGGAAGCAGAAGTGTTCACATTGCTTCGCAGAATCGCTTTTGTGCAGAAAACAGTAACACTTGTTCAGAACGAAAGAAAGCACAGAGCCCCAGATTTTATGTTGTCCTGGAGAGCTTGCAGAGCACTGGGGAAAGGCAGGCAGAGAATTCCCTGCTAGCACCTTCTCTGTGCCTGGGAAGCACAAGTGTTCACATTGCTTCGCAGAATCGCTTTTGTGCAGAAAACAGTAACACTTGTTCAGAACGAAAGAAAGCACAGAGCCCCAGATTTTATGTTGTCCTGGAGAGCTTGCAGAGCACTGGGGAAAGGCAGGCAGAGAATTCCCTGCTAGCACCTTCTCTGTGCCTGGGAAGCAGAAGTGTTCACATTGCTTTGCAGAATCGCTTTTGTGCAGAAAACAGTAACACTTGTTCAGAACGAAAGAAAGCACAGAGCCCCAGATTTTATGTTGTCCTGGAGAGCTTGCAGAGCACTGGGGAAAGGCAGGCAGAGAATTCCCTGCTAGCACCTTCTCTGTGCCTGGGAAGCAGAAGTGTTCACATTGCTTCGCAGAATCGCTTTTGTGCAGAAAACAGTAACACTTGTTCAGAACGAAAGAAAGCACAGAGCCCCAGATTTTATGTTGTCCTGGAGAGCTTGCAGAGCACTGGGGAAAGGCAGGCAGAGAATTCCCTGCTAGCACCTTCTCTGTGCCTGTTCACATTGCTTCGCAGAATCGCTTTTGTGCAGAAAACAGTAACACTTGTTCAGAACGAAAGAAAGCACAGAGCCCCAGATTTTATGTTGTCCTGGAGAGCTTGCAGAGCACTGGGGAAAGGCAGGCAGAGAATTCCCTGCTAGCACCTTCTCTGTGCCTGGGAAGCACAAGTGTTCACATTGCTTTGCAGAATCGCTTTTGTGCAGAAAACAGTAACACTTGTTCAGAACGAAAGAAAGCACAGAGCCCCAGATTTTATGTTGTCCTGGAGAGCTTGCAGAGCACTGGGGAAAGGCAGGCAGAGAATTCCCTGCTAGCACCTTCTCTGTGCCTGGGAAGCACAAGTGTTCACATTGCTTCGCAGAATCGCTTTTGTGCAGAAAACAGTAACACTTGTTCAGAACGAAAGAAAGCACAGAGCCCCAGATTTTATGTTGTCCTGGAGAGCTTGCAGAGCACTGGGGAAAGGCAGGCAGAGAATTCCCTGCTAGCACCTTCTCTGTGCCTGGGAAGCACAAGTGTTCACATTGCTTCGCAGAATCGCTTTTGTGCAGAAAACAGTAACACTTGTTCAGAACGAAAGAAAGCACAGAGCCCCAGATTTTATGTTGTCCTGGAGAGCTTGCAGAGCACTGGGGAAAGGCAGGCAGAGAATTCCCTGCTAGCACCTTCTCTGTGCCTGGGAAGCACAAGTGTTCACATTGCTTCGCAGAATCGCTTTTGTGCAGAAAACAGTAACACTTGTTCAGAACGAAAGAAAGCACAGAGCCCCAGATTTTATGTTGTCCTGGAGAGCTTGCAGAGCACTGGGGAAAGGCAGGCAGAGAATTCCCTGCTAGCACCTTCTCTGTGCCTGGGAAGCAGAAGTGTTCACATTGCTTCGCAGAATCGCTTTTGTGCAGAAAACAGTAACACTTGTTCAGAACGAAAGAAAGCACAGAGCCCCAGATTTGCTGTTGTCCTGGAGAGCTTGCAGAGCACTGGGGAAAGGCAGGCAGAGAATTCCCTGCTAGCACCTTCTCTGTGCCTGGGAAGCAGAAGTGTTCGCTTTGCTTCGCAGAATCGCTTTTGTGCAGAAAACAGTAACACTTGTTCAGAACGAAAGAAAGCACAGAGCCCCAGATTTGCTGTTGTCCTGGAGAGCTTGCAGAGCACTGGGGAAAGGCAGGCAGAGAATTCCCTGCTAGCACCTTCTCTGTGCCTGGGAAGCACAAGTGTTCACATTGCTTCGCAGAATCGCTTTTGTGCAGAAAACAGTAACACTTGTTCAGAACGAAAGAAAGCACAGAGCCCCAGATTTTATGTTGTCCTGGAGAGCTTGCAGAGCACTGGGGAAAGGCAGGCAGAGAATTCCCTGCTAGCACCTTCTCTGTGCCTGGGAAGCACAAGTGTTCACATTGCTTCGCAGAATCGCTTTTGTGCAGAAAACAGTAACACTTGTTCAGAACGAAAGAAAGCACAGAGCCCCAGATTTGCTGTTGTCCTGGAGAGCTTGCAGAGCACTGGGGAAAGGCAGGCAGAGAATTCCCTGCTAGCACCTTCTCTGTGCCTGTTCACATTGCTTCGCAGAATCGCTTTTGTGCAGAAAACAGTAACACTTGTTCAGAACGAAAGAAAGCACAGAGCCCCAGATTTTAGGTTGTCCTGGAGAGCTTGCAGAGCACTGGGGAAAGGCAGGCAGAGAATTCCCTGCTAGCACCTTCTCTGTGCCTGGGAAGCACAAGTGTTCACATTGCTTCGCAGAATCGCTTTTGTGCAGAAAACAGTAACACTTGTTCAGAACGAAAGAAAGCACAGAGCCCCAGATTTTAGGTTGTCCTGGAGAGCTTGCAGAGCACTGGGGAAAGGCAGGCAGAGAATTCCCTGCTAGCACCTTCTCTGTGCCTGGGAAGCACAAGTGTTCACATTGCTTCGCAGAATCGCTTTTGTGCAGAAAACAGTAACACTTGTTCAGAACGAAAGAAAGCACAGAGCCCCAGATTTTATGTTGTCCTGGAGAGCTTGCAGAGCACTGGGGAAAGGCAGGCAGAGAATTCCCTGCTAGCACCTTCTCTGTGCCTGGGAAGCACAAGTGTTCACATTGCTTCGCAGAATCGCTTTTGTGCAGAAAACAGTAACACTTGTTCAGAACGAAAGAAAGCACAGAGCCCCAGATTTTATGTTGTCCTGGAGAGCTTGCAGAGCACTGGGGAAAGGCAGGCAGAGAATTCCCTGCTAGCACCTTCTCTGTGCCTGGGAAGCACAAGTGTTCACATTGCTTTGCAGAATCGCTTTTGTGCAGAAAACAGTAACACTTGTTCAGAACGAAAGAAAGCACAGAGCCCCAGATTTTATGTTGTCCTGGAGAGCTTGCAGAGCACTGGGGAAAGGCAGGCAGAGAATTCCCTGCTAGCACCTTCTCTGTGCCTGGGAAGCACAAGTGTTCACATTGCTTCGCAGAATCGCTTTTGTGCAGAAAACAGTAACACTTGTTCAGAACGAAAGAAATCACAGAGCCCCAGATTTTATGTTGTCCTGGAGAGCTTGCAGAGCACTGGGGAAAGGCAGGCAGAGAATTCCCTGCTAGCACCTTCTCTGTGCCTGTTCTCATTGCTTCGCAGAATCGCTTTTGTGCAGAAAACAGTAACACTTGTTCAGAACGAAAGAAAGCACAGAGCCCCAGATTTTAGGTTGTCCTGGAGAGCTTGCAGAGCACTGGGGAAAGGCAGGCAGAGAATTCCCTGCTAGCACCTTCTCTGTGCCTGGGAAGCAGAAGTGTTCACATTGCTTTGCAGAATCGCTTTTGTGCAGAAAACAGTAACACTTGTTCAGAATGAAAGAAAGCACAGAGCCCCAGATTTTATGTTGTCCTGGAGAGCTTGCAGAGCACTGGGGAAAGGCAGGCAGAGAATTCCCTGCTAGCACCTTCTCTGTGCCTGGGAAGCACAAGTGTTCACATTGCTTCGCAGAATCGCTTTTGTGCAGAAAACAGTAACACTTGTTCAGAACGAAAGAAAGCACAGAGCCCCAGATTTGCTGTTGTCCTGGAGAGCTTGCAGAGCACTGGGGAAAGGCAGGCAGAGAATTCCCTGCTAGCACCTTCTCTGTGCTGGGAAGCAGAAGTGTTCACATTGCTTTGCAGAATCGCTTTTGTGCAGAAAACAGTAACACTTGTTCAGAACGAAAGAAAGCACAGAGCCCCAGATTTTATGTTGTCCTGGAGAGCTTGCAGAGCACTGGGGAAAGGCAGGCAGAGAATTCCCTGCTAGCACCTTCTCTGTGCCTGTTCACATTGCTTCGCAGAATCGCTTTTGTGCAGAAAACAGTAACACTTGTTCAGAACGAAAGAAAGCACAGAGCCCCAGATTTTAGGTTGTCCTGGAGAGCTTGCAGAGCACTGGGGAAAGGCAGGCAGAGAATTCCCTGCTAGCACCTTCTCTGTGCCTGGGAAGCACAAGTGTTCACATTGCTTTGCAGAATCGCTTTTGTGCAGAAAACAGTAACACTTGTTCAGAACGAAAGAAAGCACAGAGCCCCAGATTTTATGTTGTCCTGGAGAGCTTGCAGAGCACTGGGGAAAGGCAGGCAGAGAATTCCCTGCTAGCACCTTCTCTGTGCCTGGGAAGCACAAGTGTTCACATTGCTTCGCAGAATCGCTTTTGTGCAGAAAACAGTAACACTTGTTCAGAACGAAAGAAAGCACAGAGCCCCAGATTTTAGGTTGTCCTGGAGAGCTTGCAGAGCACTGGGGAAAGGCAGGCAGAGAATTCCCTGCTAGCACCTTCTCTGTGCCTGGGAAGCACAAGTGTTCACATTGCTTCGCAGAATCGCTTTTGTGCAGAAAACAGTAACACTTGTTCAGAACGAAAGAAAGCACAGAGCCCCAGATTTTATGTTGTCCTGGAGAGCTTGCAGAGCACTGGGGAAAGGCAGGCAGAGAATTCCCTGCTAGCACCTTCTCTGTGCCTGGGAAGCAGAAGTGTTCACATTGCTTCGCAGAATCGCTTTTGTGCAGAAAACAGTAACACTTGTTCAGAACGAAAGAAAGCACAGAGCCCCAGATTTTATGTTGTCCTGGAGAGCTTGCAGAGCACTGGGGAAAGGCAGGCAGAGAATTCCCTGCTAGCACCTTCTCTGTGCCTGGGAAGCAGAAGTGTTCACATTGCTTTGCAGAATCGCTTTTGTGCAGAAAACAGTAACTCTTGTTCAGAACGAAAGAAAGCACAGAGCCCCAGATTTTATGTTGTCCTGGAGAGCTTGCAGAGCACTGGGGAAAGGCAGGCAGAAAATTCCCTGCTAGCACCTTCTCTGTGCCTGGGAAGCACAAGTGTTCACATTGCTTCGCAGAATCGCTTTTGTGCAGAAAACAGTAACACTTGTTCAGAACGAAAGAAAGCACAGAGCCCCAGATTTTATGTTGTCCTGGAGAGCTTGCAGAGCACTGGGGAAAGGCAGGCAGAGAATTCCCTGCTAGCACCTTCTCTGTGCCTGGGAAGCACAAGTGTTCACATTGCTTTGCAGAATCGCTTTTGTGCAGAAAACAGTAACACTTGTTCAGAACGAAAGAAAGCACAGAGCCCCAGATTTTATGTTGTCCTGGAGAGCTTGCAGAGCACTGGGGAAAGGCAGGCAGAGAATTCCCTGCTAGCACCTTCTCTGTGCCTGGGAAGCACAAGTGTTCACATTGCTTCGCAGAATCGCTTTTGTGCAGAAAACAGTAACACTTGTTCAGAACGAAAGAAAGCACAGAGCCCCAGATTTTATGTTGTCCTGGAGAGCTTGCAGAGCACTGGGGAAAGGCAGGCAGAGAATTCCCTGCTAGCACCTTCTCTGTGCCTGGGAAGCAGAAGTGTTCACATTGCTTTGCAGAATCGCTTTTGTGCAGAAAACAGTAACACTTGTTCAGAACGAAAGAAAGCACAGAGCCCCAGATTTTATGTTGTCCTGGAGAGCTTGCAGAGCACTGGGGAAAGGCAGGCAGAGAATTCCCTGCTAGCACCTTCTCTGTGCCTGTTCACATTGCTTCGCAGAATCGCTTTTGTGCAGAAAACAGTAACACTTGTTCAGAACGAAAGAAAGCACAGAGCCCCAGATTTGCTGTTGTCCTGGAGAGCTTGCAGAGCACTGGGGAAAGGCAGGCAGAGAATTCCCTGCTAGCACCTTCTCTGTGCCTGGGAAGCAGAAGTGTTCACATTACTTCGCAGAATCGCTTTTGTGCAGAAAACAGTAACACTTGTTCAGAACGAAAGAAAGCACAGAGCCCCAGATTTTAGGTTGTCCTGGAGAGCTTGCAGAGCACTGGGGAAAGGCAGGCAGAGAATTCCCTGCTAGCACCTTCTCTGTGCCTGGGAAGCACAAGTGTTCACATTGCTTTGCAGAATCGCTTTTGTGCAGAAAACAGTAACACTTGTTCAGAACGAAAGAAAGCACAGAGCCCCAGATTTTATGTTGTCCTGGAGAGGTTGCAGAGCACTGGGGAAAGGCAGGCAGAGAATTCCCTGCTAGCACCTTCTCTGTGCCTGGGAAGCACAAGTGTTCACATTGCTTCGCAGAATCGCTTTTGTGCAGAAAACAGTAACACTTGTTCAGAACGAAAGAAATCACAGAGCCCCAGATTTTATGTTGTCCTGGAGAGCTTGCAGAGCACTGGGGAAAGGCAGGCAGAGAATTCCCTGCTAGCACCTTCTCTGTGCCTGGGAAGCAGAAGTGTTCACATTGCTTCGCAGAATCGCTTTTGTGCAGAAAACAGTAACACTTGTTCAGAACGAAAGAAAGCACAGAGCCCCAGATTTGCTGTTGTCCTGGAGAGCTTGCAGAGCACTGGGGAAAGGCAGGCAGAGAATTCCCTGCTAGCACCTTCTCTGTGCCTGTTCACATTGCTTCGCAGAATCGCTTTTGTGCAGAAAACAGTAACACTTGTTCAGAACGAAAGAAAGCACAGAGCCCCAGATTTTAGGTTGTCCTGGAGAGCTTGCAGAGCACTGGGGAAAGGCAGGCAGAGAATTCCCTGCTAGCACCTTCTCTGTGCCTGGGAAGCACAAGTGTTCACATTGCTTTGCAGAATCGCTTTTGTGCAGAAAACAGTAACACTTGTTCAGAACGAAAGAAAGCACAGAGCCCCAGATTTTATGTTGTCCTGGAGAGCTTGCAGAGCACTGGGGAAAGGCAGGCAGAGAATTCCCTGCTAGCACCTTCTCTGTGCCTGGGAAGCACAAGTGTTCACATTGCTTCGCAGAATCGCTTTTGTGCAGAAAACAGTAACACTTGTTCAGAACGAAAGAAAGCACAGAGCCCCAGATTTTAGGTTGTCCTGGAGAGCTTGCAGAGCACTGGGGAAAGGCAGGCAGAGAATTCCCTGCTAGCACCTTCTCTGTGCCTGGGAAGCAGAAGTGTTCACATTGCTTTGCAGAATCGCTTTTGTGCAGAAAACAGTAACACTTGTTCAGAACGAAAGAAAGCACAGAGCCCCAGATTTTAGGTTGTCCTGGAGAGCTTGCAGAGCACTGGGGAAAGGCAGGCAGAGAATTCCCTGCTAGCACCTTCTCTGTGCCTGGGAAGCAGAAGTGTTCACATTGCTTCGCAGAATCGCTTTTGTGCAGAAAACAGTAACACTTGTTCAGAACGAAAGAAAGCACAGAGCCCCAGATTTTATGTTGTCCTGGAGAGCTTGCAGAGCACTGGGGAAAGGCAGGCAGAGAATTCCCTGCTAGCACCTTCTCTGTGCCTGGGAAGCAGAAGTGTTCGCTTTGCTTCGCAGAATCGCTTTTGTGCAGAAAACAGTAACACTTGTTCAGAATGAAAGAAAGCACAGAGCCCCAGATTTTATGTTGTCCTGGAGAGCTTGCAGAGCACTGGGGAAAGGCAGGCAGAGAATTCCCTGCTAGCACCTTCTCTGTGCCTGTTCACATTGCTTCGCAGAATCGCTTTTGTGCAGAAAACAGTAACACTTGTTCAGAACGAAAGAAAGCACAGAGCCCCAGATTTTATGTTGTCCTGGAGAGCTTGCAGAGCACTGGGGAAAGGCAGGCAGAGAATTCCCTGCTAGCACCTTCTCTGTGCCTGGGAAGCAGAAGTGTTCACATTACTTCGCAGAATCGCTTTTGTGCAGAAAACAGTAACACTTGTTCAGAACGAAAGAAAGCACAGAGCCACAGATTTGCTGTTGTCCTGGAGAGCTTGCAGAGCACTGGGGAAAGGCAGGCAGAGAATTCCCTGCTAGCACCTTCTCTGTGCCTGGGAAGCACAAGTGTTCACATTGCTTTGCAGAATCGCTTTTGTGCAGAAAACAGTAACACTTGTTCAGAACGAAAGAAAGCACAGAGCCCCAGATTTTATGTTGTCCTGGAGAGCTTGCAGAGCACTGGGGAAAGGCAGGCAGAGAATTCCCTGCTAGCACCTTCTCTGTGCCTGGGAAGCACAAGTGTTCACATTGCTTCGCAGAATCGCTTTTGTGCAGAAAACAGTAACACTTGTTCAGAACGAAAGAAAGCACAGAGCCCCAGATTTGCTGTTGTCCTGGAGAGCTTGCAGAGCACTGGGGAAAGGCAGGCAGAGAATTCCCTGCTAGCACCTTCTCTGTGCCTGTTCACATTGCTTTGCAGAATCGCTTTTGTGCAGAAAACAGTAACACTTGTTCAGAACGAAAGAAAGCACAGAGCCCCAGATTTTATGTTGTCCTGGAGAGCTTGCAGAGCACTGGGGAAAGGCAGGCAGAGAATTCCCTGCTAGCACCTTCTCTGTGCCTGGGAAGCACAAGTGTTCACATTGCTTCGCAGAATCGCTTTTGTGCAGAAAACAGTAACACTTGTTCAGAACGAAAGAAAGCACAGAGCCCCAGATTTTATGTTGTCCTGGAGAGCTTGCAGAGCAGTGGGGAAAGGCAGGCAGAGAATTCCCTGCTAGCACCTTCTCTGTGCCTGGGAAGCAGAAGTGTTCACATTGCTTCGCAGAATCGCTTTTGTGCAGAAAACAGTAACACTTGTTCAGAACGAAAGAAAGCACAGAGCCCCAGATTTTATGTTGTCCTGGAGAGCTTGCAGAGCACTGGGGAAAGGCAGGCAGAGAACTCCCTGCTAGCACCTTCTCTGTGCCTGGGAAGCAGAAGTGTTCACATTGCTTTGCAGAATCGCTTTTGTGCAGAAAACAGTAACACTTGTTCAGAACGAAAGAAAGCACAGAGCCCCAGATTTGCTGTTGTCCTGGAGAGCTTGCAGAGCACTGGGGAAAGGCAGGCAGAGAATTCCCTGCTAGCACCTTCTCTGTGCCTGGGAAGCACAAGTGTTCACATTGCTTCGCAGAATCGCTTTTGTGCAGAAAACAGTAACACTTGTTCAGAACGAAAGAAAGCACAGAGCCCCAGATTTTATGTTGTCCTGGAGAGCTTGCAGAGCACTGGGGAAAGGCAGGCAGAGAATTCCCTGCTAGCACCTTCTCTGTGCCTGGGAAGCACAAGTGTTCACATTGCTTCGCAGAATCGCTTTTGTGCAGAAAACAGTAACACTTGTTCAGAACGAAAGAAAGCACAGAGCCCCAGATTTTATGTTGTCCTGGAGAGCTTGCAGAGCAGTGGGGAAAGGCAGGCAGAGAATTCCCTGCTAGCACCTTCTCTGTGCCTGGGAAGCAGAAGTGTTCACATTGCTTCGCAGAATCGCTTTTGTGCAGAAAACAGTAACACTTGTTCAGAACGAAAGAAAGCACAGAGCCCCAGATTTTATGTTGTCCTGGAGAGGTTGCAGAGCACTGGGGAAAGGCAGGCAGAGAACTCCCTGCTAGCACCTTCTCTGTGCCTGGGAAGCAGAAGTGTTCACATTGCTTTGCAGAATCGCTTTTGTGCAGAAAACAGTAACACTTGTTCAGAACGAAAGAAAGCACAGAGCCCCAGATTTGCTGTTGTCCTGGAGAGCTTGCAGAGCACTGGGGAAAGGCAGGCAGAGAATTCCCTGCTAGCACCTTCTCTGTGCCTGGGAAGCACAAGTGTTCACATTGCTTCGCAGAATCGCTTTTGTGCAGAAAACAGTAACACTTGTTCAGAACGAAAGAAAGCACAGAGCCCCAGATTTTATGTTGTCCTGGAGAGCTTGCAGAGCACTGGGGAAAGGCAGGCAGAGAATTCCCTGCTAGCACCTTCTCTGTGCCTGGGAAGCACAAGTGTTCACATTGCTTCGCAGAATCGCTTTTGTGCAGAAAACAGTAACACTTGTTCAGAACGAAAGAAAGCACAGAGCCCCAGATTTTATGTTGTCCTGGAGAGCTTGCAGAGCACTGGGGAAAGGCAGGCAGAGAATTCCCTGCTAGCACCTTCTCTGTGCCTGGGAAGCACAAGTGTTCACATTGCTTCGCAGAATCGCTTTTGTGCAGAAAACAGTAACACTTGTTCAGAACGAAAGAAAGCACAGAGCCCCAGATTTTAGGTTGTCCTGGAGAGCTTGCAGAGCACTGGGGAAAGGCAGGCAGAGAATTCCCTGCTAGCACCTTCTCTGTGCCTGGGAAGCACAAGTGTTCACATTGCTTCGCAGAATCGCTTTTGTGCAGAAAACAGTAACACTTGTTCAGAACGAAAGAAAGCACAGAGCCCCAGATTTTATGTTGTCCTGGAGAGCTTGCAGAGCACTGGGGAAAGGCAGGCAGAGAATTCCCTGCTAGCACCTTCTCTGTGCCTGGGAAGCACAAGTGTTCACATTGCTTCGCAGAATCGCTTTTGTGCAGAAAACAGTAACACTTGTTCAGAACGAAAGAAAGCACAGAGCCCCAGATTTTATGTTGTCCTGGAGAGCTTGCAGAGCACTGGGGAAAGGCAGGCAGAGAATTCCCTGCTAGCACCTTTTCTGTGCCTGGGAAGCACAAGTGTTCACATTGCTTCGCAGAATCGCTTTTGTGCAGAAAACAGTAACACTTGTTCAGAACGAAAGAAAGCACAGAGCCCCAGATTTTATGTTGTCCTGGAGAGCTTGCAGAGCACTGGGGAAAGGCAGGCAGAGAATTCCCTGCTAGCACCTTCTCTGTGCCTGGGAAGCACAAGTGTTCACATTGCTTTGCAGAATCGCTTTTGTGCAGAAAACAGTAACACTTGTTCAGAACGAAAGAAAGCACAGAGCCCCAGATTTTAGGTTGTCCTGGAGAGCTTGCAGAGCACTGGGGAAAGGCAGGCAGAGAATTCCCTGCTAGCACCTTCTCTGTGCCTGGGAAGCAGAAGTGTTCACATTGCTTCGCAGAATCGCTTTTGTGCAGAAAACAGTAACACTTGTTCAGAACGAAAGAAAGCACAGAGCCCCAGATTTTATGTTGTCCTGGAGAGCTTGCAGAGCACTGGGGAAAGGCAGGCAGAGAATTCCCTGCTAGCACCTTCTCTGTGCCTGGGAAGCAGAAGTGTTCGCTTTGCTTCGCAGAATCGCTTTTGTGCAGAAAACAGTAACACTTGTTCAGAACGAAAGAAAGCACAGAGCCCCAGATTTGCTGTTGTCCTGGAGAGCTTGCAGAGCACTGGGGAAAGGCAGGCAGAGAATTCCCTGCTAGCACCTTCTCTGTACCTGGGAAGCACAAGTGTTCACATTGCTTTGCAGAATCGCTTTTGTGCAGAAAACAGTAACACTTGTTCAGAACGAAAGAAAGCACAGAGCCCCAGATTTTATGTTGTCCTGGAGAGCTTGCAGAGCACTGGGGAAAGGCAGGCAGAGAATTCCCTGCTAGCACCTTCTCTGTGCCTGGGAAGCACAAGTGTTCACATTGCTTCGCAGAATCGCTTTTGTGCAGAAAACAGTAACACTTGTTCAGAACGAAAGAAAGCACAGAGCCCCAGATTTTATGTTGTCCTGGAGAGCTTGCAGAGCACTGGGGAAAGGCAGGCAGAGAATTCCCTGCTAGCACCTTCTCTGTGCCTGGGAAGCACAAGTGTTCACATTGCTTCGCAGAATCGCTTTTGTGCAGAAAACAGTAACACTTGTTCAGAACGAAAGAAAGCACAGAGCCCCAGATTTGCTGTTGTCCTGGAGAGCTTGCAGAGCACTGGGGAAAGGCAGGCAGAGAATTCCCTGCTAGCACCTTCTCTGTGCCTGTTCACATTGCTTTGCAGAATCGCTTTTGTGCAGAAAACAGTAACACTTGTTCAGAACGAAAGAAAGCACAGAGCCCCAGATTTTATGTTGTCCTGGAGAGCTTGCAGAGCACTGGGGAAAGGCAGGCAGAGAATTCCCTGCTAGCACCTTCTCTGTGCCTGGGAAGCACAAGTGTTCACATTGCTTCGCAGAATCGCTTTTGTGCAGAAAACAGTAACACTTGTTCAGAACGAAAGAAAGCACAGAGCCCCAGATTTTATGTTGTCCTGGAGAGCTTGCAGAGCACTGGGGAAAGGCAGGCAGAGAATTCCCTGCTAGCACCTTCTCTGTGCCTGGGAAGCAGAAGTGTTCACATTGCTTCGCAGAATCGCTTTTGTGCAGAAAACAGTAACACTTGTTCAGAACGAAAGAAAGCACAGAGCCCCAGATTTTATGTTGTCCTGGAGAGGTTGCAGAGCACTGGGGAAAGGCAGGCAGAGAACTCCCTGCTAGCACCTTCTCTGTGCCTGGGAAGCACAAGTGTTCACATTGCTTCGCAGAATCGCTTTTGTGCAGAAAACAGTAACACTTGTTCAGAACGAAAGAAAGCACAGAGCCCCAGATTTGCTGTTGTCCTGGAGAGCTTGCAGAGCACTGGGGAAAGGCAGGCAGAGAATTCCCTGCTAGCACCTTCTCTGTGCCTGGGAAGCAGAAGTGTTCACATTGCTTCGCAGAATCGCTTTTGTGCAGAAAACAGTAACACTTGTTCAGAACGAAAGAAAGCACAGAGCCCCAGATTTTATGTTGTCCTGGAGAGCTTGCAGAGCACTGGGGAAAGGCAGGCAGAGAATTCCCTGCTAGCACCTTCTCTGTGCCTGGGAAGCACAAGTGTTCACATTGCTTCGCAGAATCGCTTTTGTGCAGAAAACAGTAACACTTGTTCAGAATGAAAGAAAGCACAGAGCCCCAGATTTTATGTTGTCCTGGAGAGCTTACAGAGCACTAAGGAAAGGCAGGCAGAGAATTCCCTGCTAGCACCTTCTCTGTGCCTGTTCACATTGCTTCGCAGAATCGCTTTTGTGCAGAAAACAGTAACACTTGTTCAGAACGAAAGAAAGCACAGAGCCCCAGATTTTAGGTTGTCCTGGAGAGCTTGCAGAGCACTGGGGAAAGGCAGGCAGAGAATTCCCTGCTAGCACCTTCTCTGTGCCTGGGAAGCACAAGTGTTCACATTGCTTCGCAGAATCGCTTTTGTGCAGAAAACAGTAACACTTGTTCAGAACGAAAGAAAGCACAGAGCCCCAGATTTTATGTTGTCCTGGAGAGCTTGCAGAGCACTGGGGAAAGGCAGGCAGAGAATTCCCTGCTAGCACCTTCTCTGTGCCTGGGAAGCACAAGTGTTCACATTGCTTCGCAGAATCGCTTTTGTGCAGAAAACAGTAACACTTGTTCAGAACGAAAGAAAGCACAGAGCCCCAGATTTTATGTTGTCCTGGAGAGGTTGCAGAGCACTGGGGAAAGGCAGGCAGAGAACTCGGTGCTAGCACCTTATCTGTGCCTGTTCACATTGCTTCACAGAATCGCTTTTGTGCAGAAAACAGTAACACTTGTTCAGAACGAAAGAAAGCACAGAGCCCCAGATTTTATGTTGTCCTGGAGAGCTTGCAGAGCACTGGGGAAAGGCAGGCAGAGAATTCCCTGCTAGCACCTTCTCTGTGCCTGGGAAGCACAAGTGTTCACATTGCTTCGCAGAATCGCTTTTGTGCAGAAAACAGTAACACTTGTTCAGAACGAAAGAAAGCACAGAGCCCCAGATTTTATGTTGTCCTGGAGAGCTTGCAGAGCACTGGGGAAAGGCAGGCAGAGAATTCCCTGCTAGCACCTTCTCTGTGCCTGGGAAGCACAAGTGTTCACATTGCTTCGCAGAATCGCTTTTGTGCAGAAAACAGTAACACTTGTTCAGAACGAAAGAAAGCACAGAGCCCCAGATTTTATGTTGTCCTGGAGAGCTTGCAGAGCACTGGGGAAAGGCAGGCAGAGAATTCCCTGCTAGCACCTTCTCTGTGCCTGGGAAGCACAAGTGTTCACATTGCTTCGCAGAA
>NW_027437068.1:0-35000 GCF_047716275.1 Strix uralensis
TGCTGGGGGGGAAATGGGACACTGGGTACACTGGTGGGACTGGGGGAACTGGGGACACCAGGGCGACTGGGGACATTCTGGGGTTACTGGGGATGCTTTTGGGACACTGGTGGGACTGGGGACACCGGGGGGATTGGGGACAGTGTTGGGACACTGGTGGGACTGGGGACATTCTGGGGGGACTGGGGACACTGAGGACATTGCAGGGAATGGGGGACACTGGGGGGGACTGGGGGCACTGGGGGGGGCTGGGGACACTGAGGACATTGGGGGGAATAGGGGACACTGGGGACATTCTGGGGGGGACTGGGGACACTGAGGATGTTGGGGGGAATGGGGGACACTGGGAGGACTGGGGACACCGGTGAGACTGGGGGAACTGAGGACACTGGTGGGGACACTGGGGACACCGGTGGGACTGGGGACACTCTCTGGGGATGGGGGACACTGTGGGGAACTGGGGACACTGGGGGGATGGGGGATACTGGGGACACTCTGGGGAGGACTAGGGAGACCGGGGACACTGTGGGGACCGGTGGGACTGGGGAGATGGGGGATGCTGGGCGGACTGGGGACACTCTGGGGGGGGACTGGGGACACCGGTGGGACCGGGGGGGAACTGGGGACACTCTGTGGCGACTGGGGACACCAGTGGGACTGGGGAGATGGGGGATGCTGGGCGGACTGGGGACACTGGGGGGAACTGGGGGATGCTCTGGGGACCCTGGTGGGACTGGGCTGTCCCTCGGGGACTGGGGCCACTGGTCGGTGTCCCCGTGGGAAGCGGGGCTGGGGTCGGGGGGGGTCACCCCGCAGCACGTCCCCTCCTCTCCCCCGCAGGCCGTGTGTGGCTACGGCTCGCAGGACGCGTTGCCCTTCCGGGCCATCAAGGAGGGCGACTTGTACTTCCAGGAGGACCGAGAGGTCAACCTGGTGGAGCTGGCCCTGGCCACCAACATCCCCAAGGGCTGCGCTGAGACGACCGTACGAGGTGAGGGGGGGTCCCCCCTTTTTTTCTGCACCCCAACACCCCCACAAACTCCCCCCCCCCCCCAGTTTCCACCCGACCCCGGTGGCCACCGTCGCCTCCTTCTTCCAGTCCACGTCTCCTACTTGGATGGAAAAGGCAACTTGGAGCCGCAAGGAGCCGGTGAGGAGCGGCGGGGGGGGGGTGTGGTGGGTTTGGGGGGGCTCTTGTGTCCCCCCCCCAAAACACACAGCGGGGTTGGGGTTGGATTTTGGGGTGACGGCGCCGTCTCCCCCCCCCCTCTGTCACCGCAGTGCCCAGCGCCGTCTCCACGCTGACGGACGATCTGCTCAAGTACTACCAGCACGTCACGCGCGCCGTGCTGGGCGACGACCCCCAGCTCATGAAGGTGGGACACCCCCCCCCCCCAACCCCCCCCATCACCCCAACGAGGGGTTTCCCCCCCCTAATTAATCCCCATCACCCCAACGAGGGGTTTTCCCCCCCCTAATTAATCCCCATCACCCCAACGAGGAGATTTTTTTCCCCCTCTAATTAATCCCCATCACCCCAATGAGGGTTTTTTTGCCCCCTAATTAATCCCCATCACCTCAATGAGGGTTTTTCCCCCCTAATTAATCCCCATCACCCTGATAAGGGGTTTTCCCCCCTAATTAATCCACATCACCCCAATGAGGGTTTTCTTCCTCCTAATTAATTTCACCCTAATGAGGGATTTTCCCCCCCAATTAATCCCCATCACCCCAACGAGGAGTTTTTTCCCCCCCTAATTAATCCCCATCACCCCAATGAGGGTTTTTTTGCCCCCTAATTAATCCCCATCACCCCAACGAGGGTTTTTCCCCCCCCCAATTAATCCCCATCAGCCTGATAAGGGGTTTTCTGCCCCCTAATTAATCCCCACCACCCCAATGGTGGGTTTTTCCCCCTCTAATTAATCCCCATCACCCCAACGAGGGGTTTTTTCCCCCCTAATTAATCCCCATCACCCCAATGAGGGTTTTCTTCCTCCTAATTAATTTCACCCTAATGAGGGATTTTCCCCCCCAATTAATCCCCATCACACCAATGAGGGTTTTTTCCCCCCTAATTAATCCTCATCACCCCAATGAGGGATTTCCCCCCCTAATTAATCCCCATCACCCCAATGAGGGTTTTTCCCCCCTAATTAATCCTCATCACCCCAACGAGGAGTTTTTTCCCCCCCTAATTAATCCCCATCACCCCAACGAGGAGTTTTTTTTCCCCCCCTAATTAATCCCCATCACCCCAACGAGGAGGTTTTTTCCCCCCTAATTAATCCCCATCACCCCAATGAGGGTTTTTGCCCCCTAATTAATCCCCATCACCCCAATGAGGGATTTTTCCCCCTAATTAATCCTCATCACCCCAACGAGGAGTTTTTTCCCCCCCTAATTAATCCCCATCACCCCAATGAGGGTTTTTCCCCCCCTAATTAATCCCCATCACCCCCACGAGGGGTTTTCTCCCCCCCCTCACCCCAACGAGGGTTGTTCCCCCCTTTTCTCCACCCCACAAGCCGTGGCTACCGTTCTTACCCGCAGGTAGCCCTCCAGGACCTCCAAACCAACTCCAAAATCGCCGCCCTCCTGCCTTACTTCGTCTACGTGGTCAGCGGGGTGAGCGCTGGGGGTTCTAAAAAAAAAAAAAAGGGGGGAAACAACATCCTGTGACTCTTCCCCGACGGGATTAAATTTTTTGCCGTAGGTGAAATCGGTGAGTCACGACCTGGAGCAGCTCAACCGCTTGTTACACATCGCCCGGAGCTTGATCCAGAACCCGTTCCTGTGTCTGGGCTCGTACGTGCGGAGCCTCATCGGCAGCGTCATGTACTGCGCCCTGGAGCCGCTGGCCGCCTCCATCAACCCCCTCAACGACCACTGGACGCTGCGCGACTACGCCGCCATGCTGCTGAGCCGCATCTTCTGGTGGGGGGCACGGGGGCGCAGCGGGACGGCCACGGGGAGGGGAGGGGGGAGGGAGGCGGGGGAAAAGAACCACGGGTTGGGGTGGAAGGAGGTGGGGTAAAAAAGCCACGTTTTGGGGAATGAAGTGGGGTAAAAAAAAGCCACGTTTTGGGGAATGAAGTGGGGTAAAAAAGCCACGTTTTGGGGTGGAATGAGGTGGGTTAAAAAAGCCACGTTTTGGGGGGGAATGAGGTGGGTTAAAAAAGCCACGTTTTGGGGAATGAGGTGGGTTAAAAAAGCCACGTTTTGGGGAATGAAGTGGGTTAAAAAAGCCACGTTTTGGGGAATGAAGTGGGTTAAAAAAGCCACGTTTTGGGGAATGAAGTGGGTTAAAAAAGCCACGTTTTGGGGAATGAAGTGGGGTAAAAAAAAGCCACGTTTTGGGGTGGAAGAAGGTGGGGTAAAAAAGCCACGTTTTGGGGTGGAAAAAGGCAGGTTAAAAAAAGCACATTTTGGGGTGGAAGAAGGTGGGGTAAAAAAGCCATGTTTTGGGGAAAGGAGTGGGTTAAAAAAGCCTTGTTTTGGGGTGGAAGAAGGTTTAAAAAAAGCCACGTTTTGGGGTGGAATGTGGTGGGTTAAAAAAGCCACGTTTTGGGGTGGAAGAAGGTGGGTTTAAAAAGCCACGTTTTGGGGAATGAAGTGAATTAAGCCACATTTTGGGGTGGAAGAAGGTGGGGTAAAAAGCTCGTTTTGGGGTGGAATGAGGCAGGTTAAAAAAAGCACATTTTGGGGTGGAAGAAGGTTTAAAAAAAGCTCGTTTTGGGGTGGAATAAAGTGGGTTAAAAAAGCCACGTTTTGGGGTGGAAAAAGGCGGGTTAAAAAAGCCACGTTTTGGGGTGGAAGAAGGTGGGGTAAAAAGCTCGTTTTGGGGTGGAATGAGGCAGGTTAAAAAAAGCACATTTTGGGGTGGAAGAAGGTTTAAAAAAAGCTCGTTTTGGGGTGGAAAAAGGCAGGTTAAAAAAAGCACATTTTGGGGTGGAATGTGGTGGGTTAAAAAAGCCACGTTTTGGGGTGGAAGAAGGTGGGGTAAAAAAAAGCACATTTTGAGGTGGAAGAAGGTGGGGTAAAAAGCTCGTTTTGGGGTGGAATGAGGCAGGTTAAAAAAGCCACATTTTGGGGTGGAACAAGGCGGGTTAACCCCACGTTTTGGGGTGGAACAAGGCGGGTTAACCCCACGTTTTGGGGTGGATCGAGGCGTTTCCCAACGGGCCTGGCGCTCCCGCTCTCCCCAGGACTCACGGCGACCTCCTGAGCGGCCTCTACCACCAAATCCTCCTCTCGCTCCAGAAAGTTCTGGCCGATCCCGTGCGGCCGCTCTGTTCCCACTACGGCGCCGTGGTGGGGCTGCACGCCCTGGGCTGGAAGGTGAGAGGGGACACGGGGCGGGGGGGACACGTGGGGGGCTGTAACCCCCCCGGTGTCCCCCCCCCGTGCCGCTGTCTGTCCGTCTGTCCCTCCCGCAGGCGGTGGAGCGGGTGCTTTACCCCCATCTCCCCACGTACTGGGCCAACCTCCAGGCCGTGCTGGACGATTACTCCGTCTCCAACGCCCAGGTCAAAGCCGATGGGCACAAAGTTTACGGAGCCATTTTGGTAAGTCCCGTTTGGGCAAGCAACGGGGCCTCGCAGGTAGCCCAACCATAATGACTTGGCTAGATTGGCTTGGCCAGCGTCAACGGGATGAGCAGGTTGGCTTGGCCAGCGTCAACGGGATGAGCAGGTTGGCTTGGCCAGCGTCAACGGGATGAGCAGGTTGGCTTGGCCAGCGTCAACGGGATGAGCAGATTGGCTTGGCCAGCGTCAACGGGATGAGCAGGTTGGCTTGGCCAGCGTCAACGGGATGAGCAGGTTGGCTTGGCCAGCGTCAACGGGATGAGCAGGTTGGCTTGGCCAGCGTCAGCGGGATGGATGAGCAGGTTGGCTTGGCCAGCGTCAGCGGGATGGATGAGCAGGTTGGCTTGGCCAGCGTCAGCGGGATGGATGAGCAGGTTGGCTTGGCCAGCGTCAGCGGGATGGATGAGCAGGTTGGCTTGGCCAGCGTCAGCGGGATGGATGAGCAGGTTGGCTTGGCCAGCGTCAACGGGATGGATGAGCAGGTTGGCTTGGCCAGCGTCAACGGGATGGATGAGCAGGTTGGCTTGGCCAGCGTCAACGGGATGGATGAGCAGGTTGGCTTGGCCAGCGTCAACGGGATGGATGAGCAGGTTGGCTTGGCCAGCGTCAACGGGATGGATGAGCAGGTTGGCTTGGCCAGCGTCAGCGGGATGGATGAGCAGGTTGGCTTGGCCAGCGTCAACAGGATGAGCTTCAACAAGGCCAAGTGGCTTGGGGAGGTGTGGCCGGTCAGAGAGCGACCCGGGGAGGTTAATTGATTGATAACGAGCCAACAAGTGGCCAAGAAAGCCAACAGCATCCTGGCTTGGATTAGAAATAGCGTGGCTACCAGAAGTAGGGAGATGATAGTCCCCCTGGCCACACCTGGAGGGTTGTGTCCAGTTTTGGGCACCCCAACACGAGCGAGATCTCGAGGTGCTGGAGCGAGGGCAGAGGAGGGCAATGAGGCTGGGGAAGGGCCTGGAGAATAAATCCCGTGAGGGTTTAAGAGGGAACAGCTTTAAACTGCAATGAGGGGGGTTTAGACTCGACATTAAGAAAAAAATTTTTCTAGAAAAAGTGGGAGAGGCTGCGCAGGGAGGGGGTGGGGTCCCCGTCCCTGAGGGGTTCGAGGGCCGTTGGGATGAGCTGTGGAGGGATGTGGGGTAGAGGAGAACTTGGTAGAGTCAGGCTGAGGGTTGGACTCGGGATCATCGGGGCTTCTCCAACCTCAATGATTCTGTGAAATGTCACTTTTTACTCCAAAATTTCTAATATTCTGATTTTTTGGAGACTATTTTGTTCTTTCCCTGTTTCTGGCGCTTAGGGACATGGTTTAGTGCTGGGCTTGGCAGCGTTGGGTGAAGAGTTGGACTTGATGATCTTGAGGGTCTTCTCCAACCTGAACGATTCTGTGAAATGTCACCTTCTACTCCAAAAATTCTAATATCCAGATTTTTTTGAGACTATTTTGTTCTTTCCCTGTTTCCGGCGCTTAGGGACGTGGTTCAGTGCTGGCTTGGCAGCGTTGGGTGAAGAGTTGGACTCGATCTTTGTAGAGTCGGGCCCA
This sequence comes from Strix uralensis, assembly GCF_047716275.1. Taxonomy (NCBI): domain Eukaryota; kingdom Metazoa; phylum Chordata; class Aves; order Strigiformes; family Strigidae; genus Strix; species Strix uralensis. The sequence goes on from NW_027437068.1 coordinate 6,139, forward strand.
GGGTTGGACTCGGGATCATCGGGTCTTCTCCAACCTGAACAATTCTGGGATTCTCTGAATTTCCACCCCCCCCTCATTTTTCCAGGTCGCCGTCGAGCGCCTGTTGAAGATGAAAGCGCAGCAAGAGCCGGCGGCGGGGGCCGGGGCGCCGCAGGAGGGGTCCCCGCGACACAGCCCCAAGCAAGACCCCCCCTCGGAAACGGGGTTCGGCCTCGGGCGGCCGCTGCTACAACTGGGGGGCGGCGGCAGCGGCCCCCCCTCGGCCGCAGCCCCCGTTCCTCCCGCGCTTTCCCTTCATGAGATGTATCGCGAGCTCTACGATTTTTTCGGCGACAGCTTGGCCGCTCGTTTCGGGACCGGGTTGCCGCCGGCGACGCTGCCGCCTCCCGCTACCCCCGAGGGACCGCGGAAGGAGCCGCCGGCTTTCGGAGGCGAAGGAGCGACGCGGAAAATGCCGCAGCTGACGGCCAACGCCACGGTGAGCCCGCGGGAAGAGGAGAGCCCGCGGGGTGAGCCCCCGCCCGGTCGCCCCACCTTGCATCGCCCCACCAGCTTGGCCCGACCCCGCGGAACCCCCCGACAACCCGGTCACCGCCCGGGCGCTCGCGACGTTTTCCAAAAATGCCGTTTTGCGCCTCGCGGAGCCCCGCGCTTCAGCTTCGTCATCGCCGGGCGTCAAGCCGGGCGCCGCTGCCAGGGGCGTTTGTTCCAAACCACTTTCCCCCAACACCACGGACCCGGCCACGTTTCTCGTTACGCCCAAAAACTGCCCATGATCGGCCGAACCACCCGTCCCGCCCGGCGCTGGCCGCGCGCCGAGTACTCCCTCCACCTCCTGCTCTGAGGCGGGTGCTGGGGGGCTCATGGCCCACCCCTGCGAGCCGGCTGGTAGCCCCGGGCCAGCGTGTCCCGCGGCCACTGTAACGCGCGTCCGGAGCTTAATAAAATCTCGTTGCGGAGGGTTCGTAGCCGCAAGCGTGGCCTGGTGGCTAGCAAAGGCAAAATATCAGTGGCCAAGAAGGGAGGGAGGAGGTTGTGGGGTGAAATCCTGGCGGGGAGGACGGACAGACGGACAAATGGACGGAGGGGGTGAGGATGGGGGGGGTGTGGGAGCCGCGGCGCTGAGCGGGAGGCGGCCGCGCCCTGAGCAGGAGGAGGAGGAGGAGGAGGAGGCAGGGCAGGGTGGGGCGGAGGAGGCCGGGCGGAGGGTGGGGAGGGTGGCGGGGGGGATGGAAGATGGCGGTGTCCGTCCTGCAGCTGGTGGAGTTGGGCCTCCACGGAGCCGCGTTCCTCTGCGGGATCGTCTGCGCTTCGTCTCTCACCGTGGCGCAGGTACCGGCGGGGGGCAAGGGGGGTGGGGGGGGGGCTGGTTCCGCTGCGCTGGGAAAGGGGGGTGAGATGTTTGGGGGGGGGGTACAGAAGTGTCACCCCACTCCTTGCCCGAGGTTTCCCCCCACGTCACCCTCGTGGGTCCTGGGTGGGTTCCAGAATGGTCCTGGCTGCTCCCCAAAACTCCTGAGCCCCCCCCCCCCAGTCTGTCGTGGGGAGGCAGGAAGCAAAGTGGGGTGCTGGGGGGGGGCAGAGGGGTGGCTGAGCCCCCCCACCCCACATCCCTCAGCGTGTCATGAGTACAGGAGTCAGCCGCGGTGGTTTGGGCTTCCTTCCTCCTCCAACGCTCCTCCTCCTCCTCCTCCTGCTCCATCTCGCCTCGCCGGTCCGTCCTGCTGGGGCTGAGCGTCCTTCCCGCTGCCTGGGGGGGTGTCACCTCGCAGCACCTTCCCCCCCCCCCCCCCCCCCCAATTTTCCCCCCCCACCACCACGAGGCTCCCGTCCGCAGGGTGAGTTCGGAGGTTGGTGCCTCCTCTACGGCGCCGTGAGCTGGAACGGGACCGCGCTGGTGCCCAAATCCTTCAGCCACGTCTCGCTCTGTTACTTCGTCTCGGCCGTCTCCGTCGTGGTGGCCTTGTGCTGCTTCTCGGCGCTGCTCTACGGCATCTACGGCTGCTGCAGCGACGAGGCCCCGTGGTGAGCTGGGGCTGACGGGGCTGGGGGGTGCCCCCCCCCCCCATCTCTAAACCCCCCCTTCCCCCGTGCGCCGCTGATGCTGCTCCCCCTTTTCTCGCAGGGACCGCGCTTGGCTCAGCGTCGCCCTGGGCGTCGCCATCATCATCCTCTTCTTCCTCCTCGTCTCGGCCTGCATCCTCCGCGTGGGGATGGACGCGCTCTGTGCCTCCCTGGTGCAGACCAAGGCCCTGGCCAGGTAGCCATCATCTTCCTCACGGGGTGTGTGGGGGGGCTCCTCGCTTCTCCCCACCCCTCGCTCTTCCTCGCTCCGCTCTTCCTCACCCTGCAGCTGCCAGGAGGCTGAACACAAACCGTGGGGGTCCTACAGCCCAACGCGCTTCTACAGGAACCTCTACAGCGCGCAGGTGACCCCAAACACCCCCCTGACACCCCCACACACCCCCCCCCAAAGTTCCTGGGGTCCGCACGGCCCCGCTGGGGGGGGAGGATGATGATGGCGGGGGGACACGAGCGAGGGGCAGCGAACGAGTCCGTGTGTCTGCGCTGGGCTGGAGCGAGGGGCAGCGCCCGGGCGCGGAGGTTGGGAGGGGGGCAGAGAAATTGGGGTGAAAGCGGGGAAAAACGGGGGCGCAGCTCAACTCTGTGTGTGTGTCCCCCCCCCGCAGGCAGCGGCCTGGGTGAACGTGTTCCTCTGGTGCCTCCTGACCGCGCGGCTGCTGCTCCTGCGGCGCAGAGACGCCCCTTTCCCGCTGCTGCGGCGCGACGAGCCCGAGGGGGGCGGCGAGAGCGAAGCCATTTTCGGGGGGCGCCCGAGACGCCCCTGAAAAGCTGCTGGGGGGGGGGTGGAGGGGCCAGACCGGGGTCAGGAGCGGTTGGGGCGCGCTGCGGTGTGGGAAGGGGGGGGGGGTGTCCCCACCGCGGGGCTTGTTGGGGGCTGAGGTGGTTTATTAAAGACGATTTGGGCCCAGACTCGGCGCGAGGAGGAGGAGGAGGAGGAAGGGGGGGGGGGAGGGCTCAGCGCCTCCCGCAGCCGGAGGGGGGTTGGACACGCGCCCCCCACGCCACAGCGCCCCCAGAGCCGGGCGGGTCGGCCTGAAAATGGGGCAGAAACGGCGATTTTGGGAAAGAAAAGCAAAGAGCAGGGTGCGAACGTCTCTCGGTCTGTTCTTTACCGGCACAGGGACCCCCGGGGGGGCGGGCACCGTTCCCGGAGGCACTGCAATACCGGGACGATGCGCGGAGCGGAGGGAGCAAGCTCCGGGTCCAACTCCCACACCCAAAAATCCGTTTAATATAAAGTCCTCTCATCGAGGACGTATCAGATATTAAACTGATAAGAACAGATACTACACTTGATCTTAGCCAAAAGGCCGAGAAGCGATACCCCGCACCCCGCCCCGCACCGACCCACACCCCCGCGCTCACACGCACCGCACGGACACAACACCGACCCCGGCAAAACGGCCCCCGACGCCTCCCGCGCTCCCTCCCCGCCGCAGTAAGGCCCGACCGCCGCGCCCCGCGGACACCGACCCCCGACAGAGCCCCGGGACGCCGCCACCGGGCGCTCCCGGCGGCCCCCGCGACGTTTCTTTCCTCGCCCGAAATCTGCATATCCCCGCCCCTCGCGCGGCTTCACCGCGCCCTCCGCTCCCCATCGCCGCCATTCGATTGGCCGCTCCAACGCCTCAATCTGCATTCGCTCCTCCCCCTCCCCGCCCAACCCGCGAAGCTCCCGCGAGCGGCCCCTCCCGGCGGCTCAATTAGCATAACCACGCCCCCTCCCCGCATGCGCCAGCCACTGCCGCGAGTCGCACGCTCCGCCCCCGCGCCTTTTAAGGCGCCTCATTTGCATTGACCTGCCCCCCTCGCTGGCACCACATCGAATGCTTTTATTTGCATATCCCCGCCCCTCGCGCGGCTTCACCGCGCCCTCCGCTCCCCATCGCCGCAATTCGATTGGCCGCTCCATCGCCCAATCTGCATTCGCTTCTCCCCCTCCCCGCCCTCCCTCCCAACCCGCCGACCGGCCCCTCCCGGCGGCTCAATTAGCATAACCACGCCCCCTCCCCCCCTGCGCCAGCCACTGCCGCGCGCCGCACGCTCCGCCCCCGCGCCTTTTAAGGCGCCTCATTCGCATTGTCTTCCCCCCTTCCGCGCTCCGCCCCACCCCCTCATTTGCATATCCCCGCCCCGCCCCGGCGGAACGCCGCCGGCCCGAGCGGGAGCAGCCGGAGCAGCGGGGGGGGGGGGGGCGGCTCCCTGCGGCGGGAGGAACTGCTGGGCGGGCTCTTCATTAACACAGCGCTGCTAATTGATCCCTAGAGCCCCTCTGGGAGCTTTCATTGAGGCGAGACCTGCGGGCGAAGGACCACGCGCCCCGGGTGTCCGCGGCGCCGCCCTGGCCGGGGCCGCTTTAAAACCCGCTCGGGCGGAATTGACGGGAATTAACCCGCGGCGGCGAGGTCCGGGCGGAGCCAAAGCGATCAGCGAGTCATTAAGCGGCTCGTTAAGGTCGGGCCTTTCCAGCTCCACACAGATCATGGTCAAGAGACCCGCGGGAGCTTTTTCCCCCAAAACGGCGACCGGCGGGGAAAATGTTGGAGGAGCCCCAAGGCCCCGGGAGGGCGGAGGCGGCCGCGCCGAGCGGCGGCTCCGCGGGAGGAACCGGAGCGGAGCGACGCGGATGGGCCGCAGGTGCGGGACGGAGCGGCGGGGTTTGGAGCCGCGTGAAGAGTTGGGGGCTGGCAGCGGGCGGGACAAACCCCGCCGGCCGGACAAAGCTCATCTCCTACGCCAGGGCGACCTGCTGGTTGCATGAGGGAGAGGCTGGGGTGGTGTCTGCCTTGACTTCAGCGAGGCCTTTGACGCCGTTTCCCACGGCGTTCTCCTGGCGAAACTGGGGCTGCTCGAGGCTCGGGTGGGCACGCGCTCGGCTGGGTAAAAAACTGCCCGACGGCCGGGCCCGGAGAGTGGTGGGGAAGGGAGTTAAATCCGGTTGGCGGCCGGTCACCAGTGGTGTCCCCCAGGGCTGGGTTTTGGGGCCGCTCCTGTTTAACGTCGTTATTGCTGCTCTGGACGAGGGGATGGAGCGCACCCGCGGTCAGTTTGGAGATGACACCCAGTGGGGGGGGGGTGTTGATCTCTCGAGGGTGGGGAGGGTCTGCAGAGGGATCTGGCCAGGCTGGAGCGATGGGCTGAGCCCAACGGGAGGAGTTTCACTAAGGGCAAATGCCGGGTGCTGCCCTTGGGCCACAACAACCCCCAGCAGGGCTACAGGCCTGGGGAGGAGTGGCTGGAGAGCTGCCGGTCAGAGAGGGACCTGGGGGGTGATAAGGAGCCAGCAGTGTGCCCGGGTGGCCAAGGAGGCCAGTGGCATCCTGGCTTGTACCAGCACCAGCGTGGCCAGCAGGGACAGGGGAGGGATCTGACCCCTGGTGAGGCCGCCCCTCGGTGAGTGGGTTCAGTTTTGGGCCCCTCACCCCAAAAAGGCCCTTGAATGACTCAAGCGTGTCCAGAGAAGGGCAACGGAGCTGGTGCAGGGTCTGGAGCACAGGTCTGATGGGGAGCAGCTGAGGGACCTGGGGGGGTTTAGTGTGGAGAAGAGGAGGCTGAGGGGAGACCTCCTGGCCCTCTGCAACTCCCTGAAAGGAGGGTGCAGAGAGGGGGGAGGAGTCTCTTGAGCCCAGGAACCAGCGCCAGGACGAGAGGGAACGGCCTCAAGCTGCGCCAGGGCAGGGTCGGGCTGGCTCTTAGGAAGGATTTCTGTCGCGAAGGGGCTGTTGGGCGTTGGAATGGGCTGCCCGGGGCGGGTGATACAGAGAAGCGATCACTTGTTTTAAGACTTATTTACTTACAGCAAACTGCTTAGCAACTTATTTCCTCACTTCTAGCAAGTGATAGTATTACTTATAGTATTTTTTAGTATTGCTGAGAATCCTGCTGGCCCAGACGGTTCTGGGGGATTTTCCCAAGGGCTGTGTCCACCAAAACGAAGCAGTTTGCTGTGAAAATCTACCAAGAACCGCAGCGCTGAGCACAATGTCGCGGTGCTGTGCTGGAGGCACTGGTGTGCTCTGACGAGTCGGGCCTCGGTAACGGGTACAGACGGGTGGGGGAAGTTCCACTGGTTCTCTTCGATCAGAGAGGATGAGTAAACCGGCCGAAAAACGTTGTTGTTGTTGTTGAAGAAATTGGCCGAGAGAATCTGCGCGTGCTCCGGGGGAAAAAAGGTGAGAAAGACCACGAGCCTTTCCTCCCGAAGCCCCCCGGAGAGCCCCCCAGGAGGGGATGCGCGGGGGCAAAGAGGACACGAAGTGCTGCCCGGAGCCTCTCGCGCTAACCCCGCCCCCCTCATGCATATGTATGCGTGCGCGGTGTGAGCCCATGAATATGTACATCCCCACTCGAGGGGTTGCTGGTACAACGTGCGGGGGGGGCAGCTTTGGGGAGAAACCCCCTCGCCCCCCGGCCGGAGTAACCGCAGCCGCTGTGTGACTCTGGTGGAGCGTCCCGGGGGGGGAGTCCCCGTCCCTGGGGGGGGGGGTGGAGAGTCGGGTTGAGCCGGCGCTGAGGGCTCGGGGGGGTCGGGAAGGGTCAGGGGGAGGAGCCTCAAGGGCTTCTGCAGCGCGGAGGGTTTCGGGATTCAGCGACACGCGGGGACGGACGCGGCGCTGGGTCAGGGCGGGGGGAGCGGGAGGGGCGGCTCGTTCTGTCTTTGACCGGCACAAGGACCCCCGGGGGGGCGGGCACCGTTCCCGGAGGCACTGCAATACCGGGACGATGCGCGGAGCGGAGGGAGCAAGCTCCGGGTCCAACTCCCACACCCAAAAATCCGTTTAATATAAAGTCCTCTCATCGAGGACGTATCAGATATTAAACTGATAAGAACAGATACTACACTTGATCTTAGCCAAAAGGCCGAGAAGCGATACCCCGCACCCCCGCCCCGCACCGACCCACACCCCCGCGCTCACACGCACCGCACGGACACAACACCGACCCCGGCAAAACGGCCCCCGACGCCTCCCGCGCTCCCTCCCCGCCGCAGTAAGGCCCGACCGCCGCGCCCCGCGGACACCGACCCCCGACAGAGCCCCGGGACGCCGCCACCGGGCGCTCCCGGCGGCCCCCGCGACGTTTCTTTCCTCGCCCGAAATCTGCATATCCCCGCCCCTCGCGCGGCTTCACCGCGCCCTCCGCTCCCCATCGCCGCCATTTGATTGGCCGCTCCATCGCCCAATCTGCATTCGCTTCTCCCCCTCCCCGCCCTCCCTCCCAACCCGCCGACCGGCCCCTCCCGGCGGCTCAATTAGCATAACCACGCCCCCTCCCCGCCTGCGCCAGCCACTGCCGCGCGCCGCACGCTCCGCCCCCGCGCCTTTTAAGGCGCCTCATTCGCATTGACCCGCCCCCCTTCCGCGCTCCGCCCCACCCCCTCATTTGCATATCCCCGCCCCTCGCGCGGCTTCACCGCGCCCTCCGCTCCCCATCGCCGCAATTCGATTGGCCGCTCCAACGCCTCAATCTGCATTCGCTCCTCCCCCTCCCCGCCCAACCCGCGAAGCTCCCGCGAGCGGCCCCTCCCGGCGGCTCAATTAGCATAACCACGCCCCCCGGACTGCGCCAGCCATTGCCGCGATCCGCACGCTCCGCCCCCGCGCCTTTTAAGGCGCCTCATTTGCATTGACCTGCCCCCCCTCGCTGGCACCACCCCGAACGCTTTTATTTGCATATCCCCGCCCCTCGCGCGGCTTCACCGCGCCCTCCGCTCCCCATCGCCGCAATTCGATTGGCCGCTCCATCGCCCAATCTGCATTCGCTTCTCCCCCTCCTCGCCCTCCCTCCCAACCCGCCGACCGGCCCCTCCCGGCGGCTCAATTAGCATAACGCTTTTATTTGCATATCCCCGCCCGTCACCCGTATTGACCCCGCCCCGTTCTTTCCCCGCGGCAACCTGATTGGCCGCTCCTTCCCCTCCCCGCCCTCCCGCAAAACTCCCGCGACCGGACCCTCCCGGCGGCCCCTGCGACACTTTTCCCACCCTCAATTTGCATATCCCCGCCCCTCTCTCGCACTAGCCCCGCCCCTAAACTCTGGCTCAGCCCGGAGGCAGTTGAAGGCGATGAAGGGGCGGGGGGGGGGGGGTGTGTCGGCCCCTCCCAATTAAAATATTTCATCCCATTCTGCCCCTTTTTAGCCATTTTTCAGCCATTTTAACCCAAGTTAACGCCTGTTTGAAGCCCAGCGCCCAAACGCCCCCCCCCCTGCCCCGAGCTCACGCTCCGAATTTCCTTTAAATCAGGAAAATTTAAGCAATAAAAACCGCGCTCCAGGGTTTTCTTTTTTTCCCGCTTTTTCTCCCCAAAAATCCCCACGCCGCCTCTCCCCACGCCAAACACGGGTTGAAAAACGAAACATTTTTACTGCCCCAAACCCTTCAGGGTGTTGAACCCCCCTCCCCGTCCTGCGGCTGCGTTTCCCTCGCCGCCCCCTCTCCCAAGCGGCGCCGCACGGCGGCGGGTAAAAAACTCTTCAAAAAGTGATAAAAATCCCGAAAAAGCGGCGCGGGGGCGTCGGGGGAGGGCAGCAAGCGCAGCAGGACGTGGGTGGCGGCGGGGCGGGCGCTGGCGGCGAAGCGGAGCAGCGGCTGCGGGGGGCGCTCGGCGCCGTCGCGGTGGACGATGGTTTGCGACACCGTTCGCTCCAGCGCCAGGTCCCGGGGACCGTCCCCGCGGAGCAAACGGCGGCGGAGGCGGCGGCGGCCGGTCCAGACGCGGTGCCAAACGGCGCAGGTCCAAGTCGCTCCTTCCGCCGCCGACTCCTCCTCGCCGGCATCGCGCCGCGGTTTCTTCGCCGCGGCGCCGTCGGTTTCTTCGGCGAATCGACGCTTTCCCCCAGCAACAAAAACCTCGGAATCGCCCCAAACGGGCGTCCCGGCGGCGCAGCTGCACCCGAGAACGTCCCCGAGGACGAAGGCGACGGCGGCGCAAACCTGGCGGAAGCGGAGGGCGCGAGGGCGCCGCGCGTCGCCCGTGGGGATGGGGATGAGGAAGGCGGCGGCGGCGGCGGCTCCCGGTTGCGCGGCGGCGGGTTGGAAGAGTCGGGTCAAGCCCCACGCGCGGCCCTTGGCGGATTTGCGGCGGTAGCGGAGGCTGCGGCAGAACTTGGCGGCGCGGCGGCAGCAGCGGGCGAGACGCGCGGCCGTTTTGGCGTTGACGTTGGCCGCCACGTTGTGGTCGAGCTCGAAGGGGTCTTGGAGGTTGAGGGGTCCCAATTTCAAGCCTTCGGGGTTTTCGGGGGGCGGCAACGGCGACGCTCGACCTTCCCGTAAAGAAACCAGCTGCCCCGCGAAGTCGAAATCGGAGAAAACGCGGAAAAATTCGGCCAGGAGAGAAGCTACGGGGATAGGGGAGGGGGGTGAGCGGGGGGGCTGCGCCCCCCCCCCCCCCCCCCCCTCCAAATCACCCCAAAACGCCCCAAAACTCACACGGCGTCTCGGTGTTGGCGCTGGGCGCGAGCGCGGCCGCGTCCCGCGGGAAGGTGCAGTCCCACCCCGCCACCACGGCGCGGTCCTCGGGCCCTGCGGCGGAAAGAGCGCGGAAACGGCTGAAATCGGGGGGAAAAGGGGGGGTCTAGAGGGATAAAAGGGTGGAAAGATGGATTTTAGGGGGGTAAAAGGGAGAAAAAGGGGAAAATGTGGATTTTAGGGGGGTAAAAGGGATAAAAAGGTAAAAATGTGGATTTTAGCGGGATAAAATGGGGAAAAAGGTGAAAATACAGATTATTTTACCGAGATAAAATGGATAAAAAGATGAAAATGTGGATTTTAGTGGGATAAAAGGGATAAAAATGGTGAAAAAAATGGATTTTAGTGGGGTAAAAGGGAGAAAAATGGTGAAAAAATGGATTTTAGTGGGGTAAAAGGGAGAAAAATGGTGAAAAAATGGATTTTAGTGGGGTAAAAGGGAGAAAAATGGTGAAAAAATGGATTTTACTGGGGTAAAAGGGAGAAAAAAGGGAAAATGTGGATTTTAGTGGGATAAAAGACATAAAAAGGTAAAAATGTGGATTTTAGTGGGACAAAATGGTGAAAAAGGTGAAAATGTGGATTTTAATGGCATAAAATGGATAAAATGGTGAAAATATGGATTTTAGCGGGATAAAAGGGATAAAAAGGTGAAAATGTGGATTTCACCAGGATAAAATGGGGCAAAAGGTGAAAATGTGGATTATTTTACTGGGATAAAAGAGATAAAAAGGTGAAAATATGGATTTTACCGCGATAAAATGGGGAAAAACGTGAAAATACAGATTATTTTACTGGGATAAAAAGGGATAAAAAGAAAGTGAAAATATGGATTTTACCGGCATAAAAATGATAAAAATGTAAAAATGTGGATTTTACTGGGATAAAATTGGTAAAAAGATGAAAATACGGATTATTTTACTGAGATAAAATGGATAAAAAGGTGAAAATGTGGATTATTCTACCGGGATAAAAAGGGGAAAAAAATGGATTTTACTGCGATAAAATTGGTAAAAAGGTGAAAATATGGAGAATTTTACCAGGATAAAATGGTGAAAAAAGGTGAAAATATGGATTTTACTGGGATAAAATGGATGAAAAGGTGAGAATCTGGATTTTACTGGGATAAAATGGGTAAAAAAGTGAAAATGTGGATTTTAGCGGGATAAAAATAAGGTGAAAATCTGATTTTACCCGGATAAAAACGGATAAAAAAGGGAAAATACAGATTTTGCCAGAATAAAATGGATAAAAAAGTGAAAATATGGAGGATTTTACCAAAATAAAAGGGATAAAAAGGTGAAAATGTGGATTATTTTACTGGGATAAAAGGGATAAAAAGAAGGTGAAAATATGGATTTTACCGGGATAAAATGGGGAAAAAGGTGAAAATGTGGATTTTACTGGGATAAAATTGGTAAAAAGGTGAAAATATAGATTATTTTACCGAGATAAAATGGATAAAAAGGTGAAAATGTGGATTACTCTACTGGGATAAAAGGAATAAAAAGGGGAAGAAATGGATTTTACTGGGATAAAATTGGTAAAAAGGTGAAAATATAGATTATTTTACTGAGATAAAATGGATAAAAAGGTGAAAATGTGGATTATTCTACCGGGATAAAAGGGATAAAAAGGGGAAAATATGGATTTTGTTGGGATAAAATGGATAAAAACGTGAAAATATGGAGAATTTTACCGGGATAAAATGGTCAAAAAATGGATTTTAGTGGGATAAAAGGAATAAAAAGGTGAAAATGCGGATTTTAGCGGGATAAAATGGGGAAAAAGGTGAAAATGTGGATTATTTTACTGGGATAAAAGGGATAAAAAGAAGATGAAAATATGGATTTTAGCGGGATAAAATGGGGAAAAAACGGCTTTTACCGGCCAAATCCCGCAAGCGGGCGACGGTGGGCAGCACGGGGGGGCTGCGCGTCTGCAGGAAGAACAGCACCAGCAGCGTCAGGGCGTAGTTGTTGAGGAGGGGGCCGCCCCCCAAGGGGTTTCCTGTGGGAAAAGGGCATCAAGATGGTGTCGGGGGGGGGCCGGGTGGCCACTGCGGGGGGCTGGGTGGCCACCGGGGGGGTCGGACGGCCACCGGGGGAGCTGGGTAGCCACCAGGGGGCTGGGTGGGCACCGGGGGGGCACCAAGGAGGCTGGGTAGCCACCGGGGGGGGCTGGGTAGCCACCAGGGGGGCTGGGTGGCCACTGGGGGGGGCTGGGTGGCCACCGGGGGGGCCAGGCAGCCACCGGGGGGGGGGTGCCGGGTGGCCACCAGGGGGGGGCAGGTGGCCACTGGGGGGGCCGGACGGCCACCGGGGGAGCTGGGTAGCCACCACGGGGCTACCAAGGAGGCTGGGTAGCCACCGGGGGGGGCTGGGTAGCCACCAGGGGGGCTGGGCGGCCACCGGGGGGGGGGGCTGGGTGGGCACGAGGGGGGCCAGGCAGCCACCGGGGAAGCTGGGTAGCCACCAGGGCGGGGGGGGGTGCCCGGTGGCCACCAGGGGGGGGGCGGGTGGGCACCGGGGGGGGCTGGGTGGGCACCGGGGGGGGGCACCGGGGAGGCTCGGTAGCCACCGGGGGGGCCAGGTGGGCACCAGGGAGGCTGGGTAGCCACCGGGGGGGGGCTGGGTGGCCACCGGGGGGGCTCGCTCTCACCAGCCAGCCCCTGCTGCTTGGCCCAGAGCCGCACGGCGTAAACCAGCGGCCGCACGCGCGCGTCGGCATCGGCGCAGAGGCGCAGGAAGCGGGTGTTGAGCAGCGCCAGCCTGCCGTTAAAAAATAACCAATAACGGTTACAAAAAGCCCCAAAATGTAGAAATTCTACCCCAAAACCCTCGCCCTCCCCCCCCCCCCCCCAGACCTGTTGTCGATGGAAACGTCGCTCCTAGCCAACGCGGATTGTTTGTGGGTGAATTTCACGACGGGGCGACGGGCGGAAGGGGACGGCGCGGACGCGGCGCACGCCGGGCACGCAGCGGCGCAGGACGGTGGCCACCAGGTCCAGGAGCTCCGTTGCCCGGCGTGGCCACCAAATCGATGTCGCTCAGGAGGAATTTTCAGCGTCCGAGGTGGAAGCGGGAGCGTCCGGGGTTGAGGCCTGGAGGGATTTGGTGGGTTCGAGATCCAGGAGAAGGTCAAGGTCGCAGCCGCGGGTGTCGAAGCCGTTGACGGAGGAACCGAAGGGCACCACGGCGCAGCCTGGGGGGGGGGGGGGGGGGGGGGGGGGCCACAAAAATAAACCCCCATTAGCCCCATCCTGGGCTCGCCCGAGGGAATCGGCCGTGGGCGGCGCGAGGAAAAGACTCACCGGGGAAAAATTCGGTGAAAACTTCCTGGAAAAGGGTCACCAGGAGGTGCCGCACGCGGCGCTCGGCCTCGCTCAGCTCCAGCAGCTCCACCAGCTGCGACATCTGGGCGTCCACCTGCGTGGACTGGGGTTACTGGTGGGACTGGTGGGGTGGGGGGGTTGTTCTTCCCCCCCCCCCCCCCCCCCCTCCATGTTTGGGGGAGCACCAGGACCCTGCAAAACCCCCCAGGAGAGCTTTGGGACCCACCTCCCACCCCCCCCAGAACTCACCAACCCCCTGAGAATGCTTTGGGACCCTCCCCAAAGCCCCAGGACCCCCCTCAAACCCCCAGGACTCTCCCCCCAAACCCCCAAGACACCCCCTCAAAGCCCCAGGACCCCCCCCAAAGCCCCAAGACCCCTGTCAAACCCCCAGGACCCCTCTCAAGCCCCCAAGCCCTCCCCACACCCCCAGGACCCCCCTCAAACCCCCAGGACTCCCCTCTCAAACCCCCAAGACACCCCCCCAAAGCCCCAAGACCCCCCTCAAACCCCCAAGACCCTCCCCAGACCCCCAAGACCCTCCCCCAAATCCTCAAGACCCCCCTCAAACCCCCAAGACCCCCCTCAAACCCCCAAGACCCCCCTCAAACCCCCAAGACCCTCCCCAAACCCCCAAGACCCCCCCCCTAAACCCCCAAGACTCCTCTCAAGCCCCCAAGACCCCTCTCAAGCCCCCAAGCCCTCCCCACACCCCCAGGACCCCCCTCAAACCCCCAGGACTCCCCCCTCAAACCCCCAAGACACCCCCCCAAAGCCCCAAGACCCCCCTCAAACCTCCCCAGACCCCCAAGACCCTCCCCCAAATCCTCAAGACCCCCCTCAAACCCCCAAGATCCCCCCCAAACCCCCAGGACCCCCCCAAACCCCCAGAAGACCACCCTCCCGAGGCCATACTCACATCCGGGGCCTGGCAAAGCGCCTGCTCCAGCTTCTCCGGCCCAAGAGGCTCCCGGCGGGCGCCGCCCCCGGGGCGGGGGCTGTAAGCAAAAACTTTCTCCTCCCGGGGACGAACCCGGAGCCGGTGCCCGGCCAGAGCGTGTTGGGGCTCGGCCAGCGCCCGCTCCCGGCCCGCGGCCTCCCGCAGCTCCACGATGGCGTAGACGCCCTAAGGGGAACGGACGCCCCGTCAGCGCCATCCCGATGGCGGGGGGACTCCCCAATTTCCCCCATTTCACCCCCAAAAAACCTTCTCTTTGTCCATCACGACGGTCGCAACGTCCCCGAAAGCCCCGAAATACTCCGCGAGCTCCGCGCCCGACGTGCCGCGGGCGAAACCGCTGACGAAAAGGCTCCGCTGCTCCTGCGCCCGCCGTTCGGCACGAAGGGTCCGCAGCCGCTGGTGCTTTTTGCCCCGGAGATGCTCCGCCAGGCTCGGCCCTGCGGGAGGGGAGAAGCGGCGGAGGGAGGTGGGGACACCCGGTAACACCCCTCCGCCCCCCGCCACCGGAGCGCCACCCCCCGCCCCCCGGGCCCGCACTCACGGTTGGCCGCGGAAACCTGGCACAGGCGGCAGCGGAAGCCCCGCGGGAGCGGCTCCACGTCGGGATCCGCCTCCGGGGGCGGGGGGGGACGCGGCGGAGCCCACCGGGGATGCGGCGGAGCCCACCGGGGCCGGGGCGGGCCCCGCCGCCATGGCCTCGGCCTCCCCCTCCGCCATTAGCGGCCGCACTTCCGCCGGAAGTGGTCCGATCACCTGACCTTCCCCCCCGACCGGAAGTGACGCCACCCCGGAACCGACCCCTCCCGGAAACCCACCCCGCGGGAACAAACGTTCCGCCCTGATTGTTTCCGTGTCCCCCCCCCCCCCGCCCCGCGCCGGTTGTTGGTTCCCGGTGAAGAAAAATCGTCGGTTTTATTTCCTGTCGCTACAGAACCGGGACAGCCCGAGATACAAAACCGGGGGCGTCGCTCCACGTACAAAAGGGGCCCGCGGGTGGGGGGGGGGGGGGAGGGGTCGGGGAGGTCGGGGAGGGGGGTCGGGGGGGGGGGTCAGGCAGCGGGTGGGGGGGGGGCTCCAGACCGGCACCGGGCCCTCCCCACCCCCCGCGGTTTCTATGGAAATAAAAAAAAATACAAAAGGGGCCCGGCCCGGTGGCGGGGGGGGGGGTCAGTCCTCGAGGACGATGGGCTCTGAGGTGCTGGCGGAGGTGGGGGGGGGGCGGAGGGCGCCAGGGCCCCCCCGGGCCGCAGGGGCAGCCCCGGTTTCACCTTGAGGGGCAGGTTGGGGCGCCGGGCGGCGCGGCGGAGCTCCAGGTGCGTCAGCGCCTTCCGCAGCGCCCTGGGGAGGGGACACACGGGGAGGGAGGGGGGGTCAGGGGCTGGGGAGCACCCCAGGGCCCCCCCCCCCAGTGCCCTCTTCCTCCTCCCCACAGCCCCCCCCCCCGCCCCGACCCCCCCCGCCCCAACCTGGTGTCCTTGGTGGCCACGAAGACGACGGGGTTGGGGGCGTCAGCGGGGTTCAGCTTCTGGCGTTTGCTGGCGGGGGGGGGCCCCGCGCGCAGCCCCGTGGCCAGGGGGCGACCATTGGCCGAGAAGGGGAGGCCCGAGGCCCCGACCTGGGCGGGGAAATGTTCAGGCCCCGCCCCTTCCTCCTCCCCCCCCCGCCCAGGAGCTGTCAGTCACACACACACGCACCCCAGCCAATCAGAGACAGCCTCATGCTTGCAGGCCCCGCCCCCCGCATAGAGCCTGGCCAATCTCTTTCTCCATGACAGTCCTCTGTCAATCACATCATGCCCCACCCCCTGTCAATCACCCATGTTCCCACACCTGGTTTAATGCCTTTTCCCAGGCTCCACCCCCTGTCAATCATCCCCCTGGCTCCACCCCCATCAGTCAACCCAGGCTCCACCCCATCAATCATACCCCAGACTCCACCCCATGTCAATCACCCCCCAGGCTCCACCCCCACCAATCACCCAACTCCACCCCCGTCACCCCCAGGCCCCAACCCCCCTGTCAATCACCCTCGGCTCCACCCCCCAGGCCCCACCCCTCTCAACCACCCGACTGCACCCACTGTCAATCACCCCCAGCTCCACCCCAGGCCCCACCCCCGCCAATCACCCAACTCCACCCCCTGTCAATCACCCCCAGGCTCCACCCCCTGTCAATCACCCCTCAATCCTCACCCTCTGCCCTCCCCAGCCCCGCTCCCACAGGCCCTGCTCCCTGTCAATCCCAGCGAGGCCCCTCCCACCCCCCAATACCCCCCTCCCCGGGGCTGGTGGCCCTTCGCGCCCCCTCGTAGCCCCTCAGCGTCCCGTACCCGTACCCGGGGGGGGCGGTGGCCCTCGCCAGCCCCCTCGTAGCCCCTTTTGCCCACCAGCCCCGCCAGCCCCCGGCTCTGGCTCAGCTGGTTCCGGTTGATGGGGGTCTTGGTGCCTCGCGGCGTCTTCGGCTTCAGGGGGGCCTGTGCCGCTGTGGGGGGGGGGCGGGGGGGTGGTGAGGGGTGTCAGGGGCCACCCCACGGCTCCCCCCAGCCCCACGGGACCCCCCCGCCCCCCCTCGGCTCCCAGGAAGAGCCCCAAAATCCATCCAACCCCCGCAGACCCCCCACCCTGGCTGAGACACCGTGGGGGGTCCGTCTCTGTCACCCCACACCCCCACATTGTGACCCCCACCCCCACCCCACACCCCCGCGGGCCACCCCACAACCCCAGGGACCCCCCCCAGCCCCACAGAACCCCCAGCAAACGCCCCAAAACCCACCCAGGCACCTTGAGGGTCCATCCCTGTCCCCCCCCACCCCCACATTGGGGCCCCCCACACCCACCCCACACCCCAGGGGTCACCCCACACCCCTGGGGGCCCCCCCCAGCCCCACAGACCCCCCCCTCAGCCCCACAGAACCCCCAGAAAAGCCCCAAAACCCACCCAAGCACCTTGAGGGTCCATCCCTGTCCCCCCCCCCAACCCCCACATTGTGACCCCCACACCCCCAGGGGCCACCCCACACCCCCAGGGGTCACCCCACAACCCCAGGAACCCCCCCTACACCCCCAGGAGACCCCCCCCAAACCCCACAGACCCCCCCTTAGCCCCACAAAACCCCCAGCAAACGCCCCAAAACCCACCCAGGCACCTTGAGGGTCCATCCCTGTCCCCCCCCCAACCCCCACATTGTGACCCCCCCACCCACCCCACACCCCCGGGGGCCACCCCACACCCCCAAGGGACCCCCCCCAGCTCCACAGACCCCCCCCTCAGCCCCACAACCCCACCCCCCAGCCCCACAGACCCCCCCCTTTAGCCCCACAAAACCCCCAGCAAACGCCCCAAAACCCACCCAGGCACCTTGAGGGTCCATCCCTGTCCCCCCCCACCCCTCCCACACCCTCGGGGTGTCCCCCCCACCCCTTTTTGTGTCGTGTCCCCCCCCCAACTCCTCACCCAGCTCCTTAACGATGGCGGCGAGGGGCAGCCGGGCCAGCGGATGAATCTTGAGCGGAGCCTTCGCCGCTTTGGGCAAGCGGATGGAGCCTGGAGCGTGGGAAAATAGAGATAAAGGGTGGGTGTGGGGTGGGGGGGGGACACAAAAAACCCCCCCAAATCGTCACCTACACTCAGCTTTGATGGCGTTGGCGTTGATGGGGGCGTAGGGGCGCCGGGCGGCGCGGCGGGGCTGCAGGACGTCGCGGCAGAGGCGTCGCGCCAGGCGGGTCAGGCGGGTGGTTTGGAGGAGAAAAGTTTGACGGTTTTTGGCTAAAAGTTTGGCCCGGCTGGCGCTGGTGGTGTAAGGGGAGAGGCTCTGCGCTTCGGGGCGCGAGAGGTGCCCCCGGGAGTGCGGCTCCTGCCGGAAACAACGTGGTTAGAACCTTTTATTTTTATTTTTGGGGGGGGTCTTGGAGTCCTTCTGGCGCCCCCGGGGCTCACCGAGGCGCTGCGGGCCGCCCCCTCCAGCTGGGTGGGGGTCTTCAGCCCCCCGTATTTTTTCCAGTAGATCCAGCACGAGGCGCAGAGGCGACACTGCATGTTGGGGGGGCCCCAGGCGTACCACTGGGCGGACTGGGTGGCTGTGGGGTGGGGTGGGGGGGGAAGGGGGGGTGTGGAGCTGCCCCCCCAGCCCCTAGAGCTGTCCCCAAGCGTCCCTGCCCTGCCCCACACCCCTGGAGCTGCCCCCCCCATGCACCCCTGCTCCTGCCCCACACCCCTAGAGCTGTCCCCAAGCCCCCCTACCCTGCCCCACACGCCCCAGAGCTGCCCCCATCCTACCCCCCAAGCCCCCTTGCCCTGCCCCACACCCCTAGAGCTGCCCCCCCCATGCACCCCTGCTCCTGCCCCACAGCCCCTAGAGCTGCCCTGCTGCCCCCCCTACCCTGCCCCACACCCCCCAGAGCTGCCCCCATCCTACCCCCCCACCCTTATGCACCCCTGCTCCTGCCCCACACCCTAAGAGCTGCCCCCCCATGCACCCCTGCTCCTGCCCCACAGCCCCTAGAGCTGCCCTGCTGCCCCCCCTACCCTGCCCCACAACCCCTAGAGCTGCCCCCACCCTGCCCCCAAGCCCCCTTGCCCTGCCCCACACCCCTAGAGCTGCCCCCCATACACCCCTACTGCCACCCCACAGGTCCTACAGCTGCCCCCCCCCACACCTATGCACACCTAGTCCTGCCCCCCAGCCCCTAGAACTGCCCCCATCCTGCCCCCGCACCCCTATGCACCCTTGCTCCTGCCCCACACCCCTAGAGCTGCCCTGCTGCCCCCCCACCCTGCCCCCCAACCCCTAGAGCTGTCCCCCCCACCCCTACACACCCTTATTCCTGCCCCACAGCCCCTATAGCCGCCCCGTTGCCCCCCAACCCCTACACACCCCTACTCCTGCCCCACAGCCACCCATGACCCCCCCCAACCCCTACAGCCCCCCATTGTCTCTACGCTGTCCCCCCCTATCGTGTTGCTCTCACCCCCCCACTTCCCCCCCAGAGCCTGTGGTTCCCTCCCCACCCCAGCAGCCCCCCAAACCCCAGCGTGTCCCCCCCAAACCCCACTGACTGTGGCAGCTCTCGCAGGTCAGCCCCTTCTGGAAGCCGGCGCCGTTCATGCCGGGTTTGGAACCCACCGAGATGATCTGGTTGGGGTTCGGCTTCGTGCTGCGGAGAAAAAGGGTGGGGGGGGGTCAGGGGGGGCTCCTCTTCCCCCCAACAGGCCCAGGAGGGGGTGCAGGGCCCCCCAAGAGCGTTGGCTCCCTCCCCAACTCACTAAGTGGGGATGTAGACTTGCTTCAGCTTGCTGTCTGCCTCTGCTGCCTTCAGCCTCTTCTGCGAGCACAGACGGGGGTAAGACAGGGGGTTGGGGGGATTGCAGCAGCCCCCCCCATGACCCACAGAAGCCCCCCCCGGCCCCCCAATACCTGCTGGATGTAGCGATCAGTGGTTTTCCACATGTAATAAAACTGCACGATGCTGGCCAAGGATTTCCAAGGCAGCTGCGGGGAGAAAACCAGAGCGAGTTTTTGCGCCGAAATGGACCTGGGGGGGGGGGTGTTTTACCCCCCCGCCACCACCGTGGGCGTCATCCCTAAACTCACAAAATCCTGCCGGATGTCGTTAAAATCCTTCCCGTATTTTTCCAGGGCCTCTTCGAAGAGCATGGCCTCAGAAGCCGACCACTCCTCCATCTCGTCGCGGCACAACACCGGCCCCCCCTGCGGCACCAGCGTCGACATGGCCTTGGCCAAATCGTAGCCGTTGCGTTGCAGCGTGTCCATGGCGTGGAACTGGGGGAGGTGGGGGGCACAGGATGGTGAGGGGGGGGTTACAAGAACCCCCTCAACCCTGCTACGGAGTCGGGGAACCCCCCTCTCCAAAAAAAATCTCACCAGTGTGATATCCCGGGAGGCGGCGGCGGCGCTCATGTGCAGGCTGGGCTGGCGGATGGAGCTGCTGCAGTCCAGGGCGCGCGCAAAGGTCCCGACGGCTCTGAAAGGGGGGGACAGGGAGGGGTTGGGGGGGGACCCAAGAAGGTTGGGGGGGGACACTAGAGGGGTTGGGGGGGACACTAGAGGGTGTCGGGGGGATCCTAGAGGGGTTGGGGGGGGACCCAAGAAGGTTGGGGGGGACACAAGGGTGTCGGGGGGACCCAAGAAGGTTGGGAGGACCCCAGAAGGGTTGGGGGGGGGCCCTAGAGGATGTTGGGGGGGGGGCCCTAGAGGATGTTGGGGGGGACACAAGGGTGTCAGGCGGACCCTAGAGGGGTTGGGGGGGACACAAGGGTGTCGGGGGGACCCTAGAGGGGTTGGGGGGGGACACAAGAAGGTTGGGGGGACCCTAGAGGGGTGGGGGGGGACACTAGAGGGGTTGGGGGGGACCCAAGGGTGTCGGGGGGATCCTAGAGGGGTTGGGGGGGGACCCAAGAGTGTCGGGGGGATCCAAGAAGGTTGGGGGGACACTAAAGCGTTGGGGGACACACACAAGGGTGTCGGGGGGATCCTAGAGGGGTTGAGGGGAGACCCAAGAAGGTTGGGGGGGACACAAGGGTGTCGGGGGGACCCTAGAGGGGTTGGGGGGGACACAAGAAGGTTGGGGGGGACACTAGAGGGGTTGGGGGGGGGGACGGGGACACACTAGGGCGGGGGACACTAGAGAGATTGGGGGGACACACTAGGGGGGTGGGGGGGTCCATCTCACCGTGCCACCACCAGGAACTGGTCGATCTGCCGGTCTGTGAGGGGGTTGTCGGGGTCCCACACTTTCATCTCCATTTTCTGCTGGTTCCGGTTGTCTGATTCACCTGGGAAAAGGTGGGGGGGGGGGGGTGAAGGCTGAGGGGGGGGGGGCATCAGCTTGAACCCCCCCCAAACCCCACAGTGCTCCCCATAACCCCGCAGAGACACACCCCCCCCCCCCCCCCAAACCTTCCGCCAGCCGGTCGGGAATTTCCGCTTGATATTTGCAGCCGACGCGGATCTCGCCCTGGTCGGCCAAGAGGGTTTTCTGGACGGGGTCGAACACCAGCGAGTAGAAAAAACAATCCTGGGGGGGGGCACGGGGTGGGGGGAGCTCAGCTGGGTACGGGGGGGCCCCCAAATTAGCCGAATTTTGAGGAGTTTTGAGGTGGGGGGGGGGGTTACGGGACTCACCTCCTTCTCCAAATACTGCCCCAGGATGTCGGTCTCGTTGAGGAGCGTCACGCTGCACTTCCCCCTGCGAGGGGGAACGTGGGGGTGTCACAATGAGCCCCCCCAATCCCTAAAACCCTTGGGGATCCCTCCCCCCTCAAAAAAATAATAAATTTTTTGCACCGTATGTGGGTGGCCGGCAGCGATTCGAACTGCCGGGAGAGGAAAAGCTCGCGGTGTTTCAGCTGGTGACGCTGCTGCTCCGTCATGGTGGGCTGCTTGGATTCCTCCTCAAACTCGCCTGGGGGGGGAAAAAAAATGGGGGGGGGGTCAAAAAAAAGCAGGGGGGGGCGCCCCCCCTCCATGGAGTCGAGCAGGGAGGTGCATTGTTCTCCCGGCAGCTTCCCCCCCCCCCCACCGCT
The DNA here is from genome assembly GCF_047716275.1 of Strix uralensis. Classification (NCBI taxonomy): domain Eukaryota; kingdom Metazoa; phylum Chordata; class Aves; order Strigiformes; family Strigidae; genus Strix; species Strix uralensis. The sequence goes on from NW_027437068.1 coordinate 27,528, forward strand.
GGATTTTGGCAGCAGCCCAGGCCCGGGGGGGATGGCAGGAAGCTTGGTGGGGGTGGGGTAGCCCTGGGGGGCCCCCCCCAGTTCGGGCCAAAATCACCCCCCACCCCATAATGGGGGGGGGGCAGAGGCCAAGTTTTGCCCCCCCCCTTCTACATTGGGGTGTATCTGTGACCTCAAATGGGCACCACACACACCACCCCCCCCCCCCCCGGCTAAAATCACCCCACAGTGGACTGAGACGCACCAGCTCCCCCCCCCCCCCCCCCCGCCAAATTCTGGAGTTGGGGGGGGGGAATTTAAGTTGGGGGGGCGGAATTTAAGTTGGGGGGGGGGGAATTTAAGTTGGGGGGGGGCCCCCACAGATACCCCACCCCTGAGCACAACCCAACGCAGCAAGTCAGGATCTGCCCCCCCCCCCCCCCCCCCGCCACACCCCAGCCCTGGGGGTAGGGAAGGTGGGATTGGGGGGGGGGGGGACACACAACCCACAACCCAAGCCCACCCCCCCCTTTTCCCTGTACCCCCCCCCCTCGCCGTAGCCCCCCCCAAACTCACGCGCATTGCTGTCGGCCAAACTGTTGAGGCTGCTGGAAATATCCCGCCGGCGGAAGAGACAAACCACCTTGGCCTCTACGTTGCCGTTAGCGGTCTGGGGTCGGGGAGGGGGGGGCACAATGATGAGGAAGCCCCCCCCCCCCCTCCAAGAATGAAAGGGGGGGGTCCCCAAATCCCCCCCCGACACCCTGAGGGGGGGCAGCTCCTCACCTTGTTGAGCTCCTCGATGCGGCGGACGAGGTAGGGGTTGCTGGAGGAGTTCTCGAAGTAGACGTAATCTACAGGGGAAAAAAAAAAAAAAAAGGGGGGGGGGGGGCGATGAGGGGAGACCCCCCCCCGCAGCGCTACAGCCCCCCCTTTTCTTCTAACAAGGTGGGGGGGGTGTTTTTTCTCTCAAAAAGGTGTGGGGGGGTCTCTGCTCGCAGACACACCTTCCTCCGCAGGGGCACGGGGGGCTTCTCCTTACCCCATAGTGCCCCCCCCCCCCAAATTGTGACCCCCCCCCCCCGGCCCCTCACAGCCCCAGCACCCTCTTCCCTTTGTGGGACCACCCCTTTGTCCCGCCGCCCCCCCCCACGGCCCCCCCTTACAGACCAGGGGTCCCCCACTGACACAGACCCCCCCTCCTCTCCCTCCCAGACAGCGGGGGGGTTTACGGGATGAGCCCCCCCCCCCCCCCCCCAAAATGGGGGTTCCCTCTCGTGGGCTCCCCCTTTCCCCCTCGTGTGTCTCTCTTGTCGCACCCCCTCCCCCCCAGGGCCCCCCCTTTTCCTCACAGACACGGGGGGGGCGGTGTCACCCCCCTCTGCGCCTCGGGGACCCCCAGTCCCCTCACAGTCCCCCCCCTCCTCTTCCTCACGGCCACCCCCCCTCACCGACCCCCTTAATCCCCTCACAGGCCCCCCCCAAAACCCCTCACAGGACCCCCTTCCTCATCTAGGACCCCCCCTTCCCCTTAAAACACCCCAAATCCGCTCACAGGACCCCCCCTCCCCTCACAAACCTCCCTCCCCCTCACGGACACCCCCCGTCCCTCCCAGACCCCCCCATTCCCCTCACAGGACCCCCCCTTCCCCTTCTAGACCCCCCCCCCCTCCCGGACCCCCAAATCCCCTCACAGGACCCCTGTTTCTTATTTAGGACCCCCCCTTCCCCTTAGAACCCCCCCAAATCCCCTCAGAACCCCCCAAATCCCCTCACAGGGCCCCCCCTTCCCCATCTAGGGCCCCCCTTCCCTCACGTACTCCCCCTGTCCCTTACGGACCCCCCAAATCCCCTCAGAACCCCCCCAAATCCCCTCAGAAACCTCCCTCCCCCTCACCCCCCCCCGTCCCTCCCAAACCCCCCAAATCCCCTCACAAAACCCCCCCTTCCCCATCTAGGACCCCCCTCCCCTCCCGTACCCCCCCTATCCCTTATGGACCCCCCAAATCCCCTCAGAACCCCCCAAATCCCCTCAGAACCCCCCACCGTCCCTCCCAGACCCCCCAAATCCCCTCACAGAACCCCCTTCCTCATTTGGGAACCCCCTTCCCCTTAGAACCCCCCCAAATCCCCTCACAGGACCCCCCCCTTTCCCTACTAGAACCCCCCTCTCCTCCCGGACCCCCAAATCCCCTCACAGGACCCCCCCTTCCTCATCTAGGACCCCCCTCTCCTCCTGGACCCCCAAATCCCCTCACAAAACCCTCCTTTCCCCATCTAGGACCCCCCTCCCCTCCCGTACCCCCCCTGTCCCTTACAGACCCCCCTAATCCCCTCACAGAACCCCCCAAATCCCCTCAGAACCCCCCCCGTCCCTCCCAGACCCCCCAAACCCCCTCACAGAACCCCCTTCCTCATTTAGGATCCCTCCTTCCCCTTAGAACCCCCAAATCCCCTCACAGGACCCCCCCCCTTCCTCATTTAGGATCCCTCCTTCCCCTTAGAACCTCCCAAATCCCCTCACAGGACCCCCCCTTCCTCATCTAGGACCCCCCTCTCCTCCCGGACCCCCAAATCCCTCACAGAACCCCGCAAATCCCCTCACAACCCCCCCCCTTCCCCATCTAGGACCCCCCTCCCCTCCCGTACCCCCCCTGTCCCTTACGGACCCCCCTAATCCCTCACAGAACCCCCCAAATCCCCTCAGAACCGCCCCCCGTCCCTCCCAGACCCCCCAAATCCCCTCACAGAACCCCCCAAATCCCCTCACAGAACCCCCTTCCTCATTTGGGACCCCCCCAAATCCCCTCACAGGACCCCCCCTTCCCCTTCTAGAACCCCCCTCTCCTCCCGGACCCCCAAATCCCCTCACAGGACCTCCCCTTCCTCATCTAGGACCCCCCTCTCCTCCCGGACCCCCAAATCCCCTCACAAAACCCTCCTTTCCCCATCTAGGACCTCCCCTCCCCTCACGTACCCGCCCTGTCCCTTACGGACCCCCCTAATCCCCTCAGAACCCCCCAAATCCGCTCACAACCCCCCCCCCCCGCGTCTCTCCCAGACCCCCCTAATCCCCTCACGGGACCCCGTCCCCTCACCGGCGCGGGGTTTCCCCCCCCCTCCCCGTCCCGGTCCCCGCTCACCGCCGACACGGTACATATTGGCCGCCATGGCCGCTCGGTCGGCGCGCTACCCCCCGGGCCCGGCCCCGGCCGCGCTTCATCGCCTCCTCTCCCGCTCCCGCCGCCTCCGCACCGGCACGACCCGTTCGGGCACCTCCGGAACCGTTCGGGTAACTTCGGCACAAGCTTCGGCTCCACTTCGGGTGTTTCCGGCAAAACTTCGGAACTTTTCGGAAAAGCTTCGGAAACGCTTCGGCTACTTCCGGGGAAACCTCGGAACCTTTCGGCTCCGCTTCGGGTTTTTCCGGAAGCGCTTCGGGAATCTTCGGGTTTTTCCGGAAGCGCTTCGGGATTCTTCGGGTTTTTCCGGAAGGGGCTCGGCAAGTTCCGGGGGCGCTCCCGGAAAGGGCTCGGGTGTTGATTTTTTTTAAGGGGGGGGGGGGGGCGCACACACAACCACACAAAAAATCGCGTTTTTTCGGTAATTTCCGGCTATTTCCGCGAAGCAGGAAGGAGGCGGAGCCGAGCCCCTGACCCCAGGCTTTATTAGTGCCTCTCACAGTGCAGCGTGAAAACGGGGGGGGGGGGCAACCCCTGAGCGCGCCCCCCCCCCCCCCAACTTTGGTCCCGCGGAAGAGGAAGCAAAAGGGGGGGGGGGGGGGGGGGGCGGCTCAGCGCGGGTCCCCCCCAGGTTCTGGGGTGCAGGGGGGGGGTGTCGTCGGGGGGGGGTTCGGGGGGGGCCCCCCCCAGCACCCGCCACTGGAAGACGCTGGTGTCTTTGCCCCCCAGGGACACGAGGTGCCCGTCGTCGTGGGTGAAGCGAACGTTGGTGACGTGGCTGCCCGTGGCCCCCGTAGACGTGGCTGGGTGCCTGCGGGAGGGGGGGGGGGAGGGCACACGCGTGTGAGGATGCACACGCGTGTGCGACGGCGGCCGGGACTCCCTGTACGTGTGTTGGCATGAACACGCCACCCCCGGCACGCGGGGGGCACGTACACGCCTGCCCCTGGCACGTGTGTTGCACGGTTGGTGTCTGCTTGCACGTGTGACCTTCCCCTTGCACGCGTGTTTGCACAATTACGCTCTCCTTGCACACGTGTTTGCACAATTACTCTCCTTGCACGTATGACCTTCCCCTTGCACACGTGTTTGCACAATTACTCTCCCCTTGCACGTGTGTTGCACGGTTGGTGTCTCCTTGCACGTATGACCCTCTCCTTGCACATGTGTTTGCACAATTACTCTCTCCTTGCACACGTGTTTGCACAATTACTCTCCTTGCACGTATGACCTTCCCCTTGCACACGTGTTTGCACAATTACTCTCCCCTTGCACACGTGTTTGCACAATTACTCTCTCCTTGCACGTGTGTTGCACGGTTGGTGTCTCCTTGCACGTATGACCCTCCTCCTTGCACATGTGTTTGCACAATTACTCTCTCCTTGCACACGTGTTTGCACAATTACTCTCTCCTTGCACATATGACCTTCCCCTTGCACACGTGTTTGCACAATTACTCTCTCCTTGCACGTGTGTTGCACGGTTGGTGTCTCCTTGCACGTATGACCCTCTCCTTGCACACGTGTTTGCACAATTACTCTCTCTCGTTGCACGTGTGTTGCACGGTTGGTGTCTCCTTGCACATATGACCTTCCCCTTGCACACGTGTTTGCACAATTACTCTCTCCTTGCACACGTGTTTGCACAATTACGCTCTCCTTGCACACGTGTTGCATGGTAACTCCTTGCACGTATGACCCCTCTCCTTGCACGCGTGTTTGCACAATTACTCTCTCCTTGCACATGTGTTGCACGGTTGCTCTCTCCTTGCACATATGACCCTCCCCTTGCACACGTGTTTGCACAATTCCTCTCTCCTTGCACACGTGTTGCGTGGTAACTCTCCTTGCACGTATGACCCCTCCCCTTGCACACGTGCTGCACATACACGACCTTCCCCTCGCACACTTGTTCGCACAATTACTCTCTCCATGCACACAGGACCCTCCCCTTGCACGCGTGTTGCACACAGACCTCTCCTTGCACGTGTGTTGCACAGTTACGCTCTCCTTGCACATATGACCCCTTGCACACGCGTTGCACATACACGCCCTCCCCCTTGCACACGTGTTACTCTCTCCTTACACGTGTGACCCCTTGCACACGCATTGCACACACATGACCCTCCCCTTGCACGTGTGTCACACGGTCACACTCTCCTTACACACGTGTCCCACACACCCCCTCCGCTTTGCACACTCACACCCCTCCCAAGCCCCCCCCCCCCCCCAGCCTCTCCCTGCCCCCCCAGCCCCTCCCCCAGGGATCTGGACCCCCCATGTCCCGTCCCAGCCCCCCAACTCACCCCCCCTCGCCCCCCCAGGCCCCCCCGCCCCCCCCCCCCAGATCTGGACCCCCCCATGTCCCCTCCCAGCCCCCCCCAGCCCCCCCCAGCCCCCCCTAGCCCCCCCCCCAGACATCTGGGCCCCCCATGTCCCCTCCCAGCCCCCCAACTCACCCCCCAGGCCCCCCCCAACCTGCCTCAGCCCCCCCTAGCCCCCTCCCCTCGGCATCTGGACCCCCCCATGTCCCCTCCCAGCCCCCCCAGCCCCCCCCCCCGACATCTGGACCCCCCATGTCCCCTCCCAGCACCCCCCAGCCCCCCCCCCCAGACATCTGGACCCCCCATGTCCCCTCCCAGCCCCCCAACTCACCCCCCCTCGCCCCCCCAGCCCCCCCCCCCGACATCTGGACCCCCCCATGTCCCCTCCCAGCCCCCCAACTCACCCCCCAGGCCGCCCCCCAACCTGCCTCAGCCCCCCCTAGCCCCCTCCCCTCGGGATCTGGACCCCCCCATGTCCCCTCCAGCACCCCCCAGCCCCCCCCCCCCTGACATCTGGACCCCCCATGTCCCCTCCCAGCACCCCCCAGCCCCCCCCCCCCAGACATCTGGACCCCCCATGTCCCCTCCCAGCCCCCCAACTCACCCCCCCTCGCCCCCCCAGGCCCCCCCCAGGCCCCCCCCCAGACATCTGGACCCCCCATGTCCCCTCCGAGCCCCCCAACTCACCCCCCAGGCCCCCCCCAACCTGCCTCAGCCCCCCCTAGCCCCCTCCCCTCGGGATCTGGACCCCCCCAGCCCCCCCCCAGCCCCCCCCAGCCCACCTTGGAGCCGGCGCAGGGGTACTGGAACAGATGAACTTTGCAGAAATCATCGGCCACGGCCACCACGCGCTCGTGGTGCGACCGGCACAGGGAGTTGATGTCGGTCCCGTCGGAGCCGTCGGGCCAGACGCCTGCAGGGGGGGGGGGGGTGTCAGGGGACCCCCAAAAACCCCCCCAAATCCACCCCTGGCCCCCCCCATCCCGCTCACCGAAGACGTGGAAGCCCAACACGCAGGTGTACGAGGCCCATTCCCGGTCGCGGCTCTCGAAGCGGTTGCGGAGGAGTTTGCAGCCCCCCGCGACGTCCCCTTTTTGGGGGGGGGGGACACACACACACCACGGTGAGACACCCCCCTTGACACCCCCAGATCCGAGGGGAGGGTGGGGTGCACCCCAACCCCGCCCTGTTCCCAGCAGGTAAGGCGGTGCCCGTCATCCCCTGGGGGGGTCCCAGTGGGATAAGGGGGTGCCCCCCCAACTCCTGGGGGGTCCCAGTGGGATAAGGGGGTGCCCCCCAACTCCTGGGGGGGCTCAACAGGATAAGGGGGTGCCCCTCAGCCCTGGGGGGTCCCATGAGGATAAGGGGGAGCCCCCCAGCTCCTGGGGGGTCCTATGAGGATAAGGGGGTGCCCCTCAGCCCCTGGGGGGATCAGGAGGATAAGGGGGTGCCCCCCAGCCCCTGGGGGTCCCCAGTGGGATAAGGTGGTGCCCCCCAACTCCTGGGGGGGCTCAACAGGATAAGGGGGTGCCCCTCAGCCCCTGGGGGGGCTCAACGGGATAAGGGGGTGCCCCCCAGCCCCTGGGGGGGATCAGGAGGATAAAGGGGGTGCCCCCCAGCCCCTGGGGGGCTCAGTGGGATAAGGGGGTGCCCCCCAACTCCTGGGGGGTCCCAGTAAGATAATGGGGTGCCCCCCAGCCCCTGCAGGGTCCCAGTGGGATAAGGGGGTGCCTGGGGGGGCTCAGGAGGATAAGGGGGTGCCCCCAGCTCCTGGGGGGTCCCAGCAGGATAAGGGGGTGCCCCCCAGCCCCTGGGGGGTCCCATGAGGGACAAGGGGGGTGCCCCCCAGCCCCCCCAATCCCTCCCCCCACTCACAGTAGAGGATCTCGTAGTCCCCCGAGTTGGACATGACGAAGCGCCCGTCCTTGGACCAGTCCAGGTGGGTGATGAAGCTGGAGTGGCCCTGGGGGGGGGACAGGGGGGGGACAG
>NW_027437069.1:0-34874 GCF_047716275.1 Strix uralensis
CGGACCCCAATATCTCCACCATACCTCCCCACCCCCCCCAGGAGCCCTCTAGACCCTGCCCTGGACCCTAATAACCCCCCAACTCCCCCACGACCCCAATAACACCCCTTCTTTGTTTCGCAGCTGCACCTGCAAGACTTGTTTCAAAGCTTTATCAATTAAGGTTTAGTCAAACTTCAAAAACCACAGTACACGTGAAATAATTCTACAAAAGGCTCCTCACAGCAGCTCTGAAGTTCTGAGGAGTTTGCCACCGGAGTGATCCAAGCAGGTCACACTAATCGCCCTCCTCACACGGGGCACCATTTGTGGCAATTGAGGCACGGACTCTCCATGAAGTGCAGAAGGAAAGACCCTTTATTATTACAATAGTACATACTTATGCTCTGGTCAAAGCTCTTACTTCATAATTAGCAAATCAGCAATTAGGCAGCTCTCAACCTTTTCTCCTAGCAGCATAAGACCACTCTAACACGCGCTGCGCAGACCAATCATCTTCTCGTTCACGCGCTGTTCACGCGGCGGTAACTTTTCCCAGTTCAGTGTTGCAGCTGTCCGTTGTTTTTCCCTGCCACCTTGGCACAACTCGGCAGTTCCTTATCTTTCTCCCAAGGCCTGTTTCTCATCCAAGCCTTGCTGCTTGTCAGGGGCTGCGCAGAGCTAAGAGGCCGACGTCGAGTTGCCTGTCTGCCACAACAGATCACGGTGCACGTATTGTATTTGTACACTTTGACCATACGAATACACGTTTACTGTAACGACCAGCGGTTAGTTTCTTATCACAGGGGAGGGACACCCCAATTTCAGCCCCTCCCCGCCCCCCCCCCCCTCATCTTTGAACGCAGAGAGGGGGCAGGTGTACGACCTGCGGCTGGACGTGGCCCACTTGGCCCTGCGCCCTATCGGCCTCCGCCAGCCCATCCACACCATGGTCACCGACCACAGTGTTGCATTCCTCACCAGTACTGCCCCCTAAATCCCCCAAATTGACCCAAAACCCCACCCCTCCTACACGTGTGAGCCTGGCGGTGCCCTGCCCAGCCAGTGCCTGTGCCCCTGCCAGTCAAGGTAAACATGAGGGTCCCAAGGGAGTCCCTGCCATTGTTCAGGCCCACCGGTTCCCTTTCAGCATCTAAACCCTCACTTGTAGGGCAGAAAGCATCAGTTTAGGGTCCAAAGCCCCACTGATAGTGTCCAAAGCCTCAATTTTCCTTTCCTAAGTCTTAGTTTCGGCTTCCAAAGCCTCATTTTTACAGTCCAAAGGCTCAACTGTAGTTTGCAAAGTCTCCTTTCTAGAGTCCAAAGCGGCATTTTGACTCTCCAATATCTCATTGTCAGGCTCCAAAGCAGCATTTTTAGGAGGCGGCCAGCCATTCTGAGGGTCCAAGCTGCCATCTTGAGTGTCCAAACCCCTCCTTTTTATGCTCCAAACCCCTCTCATGGAACCCAAAGCCTCATTTTTTGGGTACAAACCCTCATTTATATGTTCCAAACCCCAGCTTTTAAAGGCCACAGACTGGTTTCAGGGGTCCAGAGCATCATTTGGAAAGCCCAAAGTCTGACGTTGAAGGTCCAAAGCCTCAATTTTAGAAGGCAGACCCTTATTTCTAGGGTCCCAACTTGTCTTTTATTACCCAGAGCCTTTTTGTAGAGCCCAGACTTTCATTTTTAGCGTCTAAACCCTCACTTCTTGGGCAGAGCGCAGCCATTTAGGGTCCAAAGCTGCACTGACAGCGTCGGAAGCCTCCCTTTTCCTTTCCTAAGTGTTAGCTCTGGCTTCCAAAGCCTCATTTTGGTGGTGCAAAGGCTCAACTGTTGTCTGCAGCATGTCCTGTGAAGGAGTTTGCGTGTGCCCCCGTGGGAGGTGCGTTCTACGAGCGCACGCGTCGCTGGGTGCACGCTGTGAGCTTGCAGGTGGGCGCAGGGGTGGGTGCACGCGGGGTGCGTGCGTGCGGGGCGTGTGGGTGTGTGCATTCCGCGTGCGTGTGTGCTGCAGCGTGTGCACGCGCTGCCTGTGCGCGTGTGTTGCGTGTGCGCGCGCACGCTCGGGGGGTGTGTGTGTGTGAACACTGCGCGTTGCGCTCTGTGTTGCAGACGTGCGTCTCCCGGGAGTGTGTGCGTGCGCACGTGCCCCAGAGCTGTCTGCGTGTGGCATGGATTTTTCCTATCCTCTTTCTGGCCCCGCTGTGTCAGTCTTCTCCGTGCCGTGGTGGCTCTGAGCACCCTCCTCTCGGACCAGGCTCGGGTTCAGCCCTTTGGAGTGACTCTTTGCCTTTGTGGCCGACGTGGCTGCCTGCGGCCTCATTTTGCAGGTGGCAGGCATGGAAGTCCTTGCCTTGCACAGGAGACTGAATTGGACTGCAGCGTGGTTAGCTGTGAAAATTGGAAGCTTTATTTGAAGAAGTAAGTCATGTTGAGCGTTTGTGTGCGCTCAGAGGAGCGTGGGCAGGACGGAGCAGGCCTTTGACACTGAGGCTGCCTTTGGGTGCGCAGGCAGTGAGTGCCCCAGCAGGAGATGGCCGTGGTACACTGCAGCCTGCGCTGGATCCCATTCCTCCTGCTGCTCAAGCCTTCTTCCCCTTTAGGATCTGCAGGAGCTCCTGCAGCCGGCTAAAGAATTGCAGCAGCTTCTGGAGTGGAAAGGGGCAGGAGCTAAACCAGCCCGACTGTGCTGGTGTTGGGCTGGGCCTCTGCAAGGGGGTTGAGGTGGTGATAAAAGGACTCCATGGCCGTGATGTTGGAGCAGCCCTTGCTGTTGAGTAGAGTCCCATCTGTACCAGGATCCAGTCGTAGAAGTGCTGAGTGGAGGTGTAGATTCCGGGCCGTTTGGCTCTGGCACAGCCTCTCCCCCAGCTGGTCACCCCAACAAGCCAGAAGTAGTCAGCAGTCTTGTCTTTGCAGACGAGAGGACCACCGCTGTCACCCTGCAGCAGAGGAACGAGGGTCAAGGTGGTGTCGGGTGGCCGCTGGCAGCAGTAGGGCCGGCTCCTTCTCTCTGCCAGCACCTGCCAGAGCTGTATGCGCTGCACGGAGAGGCTCTGCTCGGGTGCTGGGGCCTCCGGGACCTTGTCTGGGAGAGGGTCGTGGGCCCGTGGGGTAGGACTGGCGCTCATCTCTGCACAGCGATGCTGGGTGTGTGGAAGAGGGATGTTCCAGGACTGGGAGCTGGACCTCGCAGCTGCCAGGAGCGCTGGATGGGCTTTCTGGGCAGAGTCGTGGGCCTCTGGGACAAGTGGGGCCCTGGGCAAGGACATGCAGCTGGGGAAGGGGAGCCCCAGCAGCGGTGGGGCCCCAGGGGTGGGAGGGCGACTTGGTGGGCAAAGCCCACGCCGGGGTGCGTTTGGGCGGCTGTGCCGGGGCTGCGTGTGCCGCTGGGCGCTGCCTTGTCGCAGGCTCCTACCTGGCAGGTGTCGATGCCGCCCTGCGGATAGCCAGCGCACAGGTTGTAGGGGTGGACGGCCCCTCGGTACCACCGGCTGCTGTTGCAGAGGTTGGGGTCGATGAGGTGGACCTTGGCCTCCTGCAGGACATCCGTGGTTCCTGCGGCTGCAAGGACAGAAAGGAATTAACACGCGGCAGCTCGTTGCCAGGTCTCCTGCCCTGTGTGGGTGAACCCCTTTGCTGGGGCTTGGCTTTGCATGGTGAGAGACATTGTACTGGTGTTGGCCTTCTGTCTCGCCTTGGGCCCTGGGCCAGGCCCATGTCTCCGTGGGCATACGTCCCCACAGCCAGACTGTGGCTCTCGCCTCTGCTGTCAGGAAGCCCAGCCCGCCTCCCCCCGTGTGCCGAGCTCACGCTCGGGACGCGAGCGCTCTTTGTGAACTCACATCTCGCCGTCGTGGCCCCCCAGCCACTGATGTAGCAGTTTGTCAGCTCTGACACTCTCAGCGAGGCGTCGGGCACGCAGGCAAGCTGTACATAGTAGCCGCACTGCACAGGCTGGTCCAACTGCAGCAGCGCAATGTCGTTCCTCTTGGTGATGTTGCTGTAGCGCGGGTGAACCAGCAGCCGCTTAATACTGCGTACTTGGGTCTCCGGGCCCGGCTGAGTCAAGTGGTTGGCCCCAACCACCACGCGCCACATGGCGATGTGCCTGGAAGGCAGATGGGGAGAGGGCTCAGAGGGAGCCGAGCCACGTGCTGCAGCAGTCCAGCAGTTCCCTGCCCTTTGCTTCAGACGGGGGAGAGGAAAGCAGTGCTACGGAGGGTGCGACTGCCCTAGCACGCCTTGGGCTCAAGGCGTGTCGAGCTGGAGGCTGCTAGGAAGCCGTGGCAAGAGCCCAGCCCTCTCCCAAGCAGTCTCTCAGCCAGGCTCTGCAGTGCCCAGGCACTTGGTGTACCACAAAGAAAGGGGACGGGCGTAGCACGTGGTGCTGCGGATGGGGCACCTGCGAGTGCTGGGGGGATATCCCCGTGCCTGACCCTCCTTACCTGGCCTCGAGGAAGCAGTGGGCTGCTGTGAGGACCCACTGTGGGCTGACGAGGGACCCTCCGCACACATGCCCCGTGCCTGCTTCCCAGGGATCCTGGATGCTGACGATCCAGGGCCAGGCCCCTGGCTGGGCACCTGTGCCACCCACAACGCGTGACGTGCCGTAGTAAGCGCCGTAGTAAGCATCCATGGGCCGGAGCCCGCAGGTCCTGTAACCAGAAACTCATCACCGTCCTGCTCGATGGCTCGCTGCTGTTGCGGCTGAAGGTCAGCCGTCTGCCCTCCCCACGAGGCGCTGAATGGACAGCGAGGCCAGGGGACCCCGTGGGGCGGGCGGGCGTCCGCCCCCGTTTCTGCTTTAGCCCCGCAGGCAAGTTGTGCAAAGTTGTTCAAATCTATGAAAACAAGTGTGGATTACTCGCTTTGTAGTATGTTAAAAATTATAGATTACACACAACATTCAGTATCCCTTCAGGTAACTGGTGCCCTCAACAGCTTTATCATAGTTTATAGACTATCGCCAACCATTTTTAATAAGGCCTTTCTAGAGGATTCTGAAAGCCAGGTTTCTTTCGACAGCCAGGAACAATTCAACCAGTCCCTGCTAAACAATGAGCAAGTTAGGCTTCAGGTATTTTAAATATCTTTATTTTTTTTTTATGAACTACCACACATTCTTCTCCACCAAGTGCTCTGCCTATTCATCTGAAGCAGTCTCTGTGGCAAACTGGAACAGTGCACACACCCTGATCCAAGAAACATGAAATACAGGTCTATCTAAACACACAACTCCTTGAAACATCTAAATTTAAGCCCACTCGCCACCTCCTCAGATCTCAAGTACACAGGAGATCAGTTTATGCACCTTGTACAGAAACTGGAGCTAATGTGCATTCTATACCAATTTCAGTAACACTTTCTTTTTAAAGATGTGTAAATATGCTCACCATTTAAGCTCCATATACATCTTGTATCCAGGCTTCTCAGATGCCAGTCATCTCTGAGACCAAGATTATCAGAAACAGCTTGCACAGACAGTCTTGTAAACACCAGATCGATCTTAAAGAGGAAAAAAAGCGTCAGCTGCACTGTTTGGAAACAGCACACTAGTCGGGGACAGTTAGTCAAGTCTAAAAAAAGAGTGGTTAACATCTGTATTTAGAACTATGTGACTACAGATACATCTCCCAAGAGATTTATTTGCCAAAAAACTCAAGAAAATTGCTAGAAGTTCCATATTTTATTTACAAAACCTTCATTATATCCCCCCCTCTTTTTAAGCTACAGAAAGGAAGGGGTTTTTAGGTTGAAAAAGATTCCTCTAAACTTAGAATTTCCATTAAAAGGGAACTTAAAATTAATCATAGAATTAAGACGTAAGTTCAACCACCTCAGCTGTACTTCAGCGAAGGAGAGAGCATTTTCTCTATGCAGTAAGCCCTCTTGACCCTGAAGCATCTGGTTTATAGCACAGTCTGAGGCAAGAAAGTTATTCTGTGAATGTCTGCACCAGACAAAGCCCACAAGAAGGTCACGAAATAAGTGTCTTCATGCGAGTGACACCAAGCAATAACTTGCTTAGGTACTACAGCACGCAGGTCTCCATTCACTGTATAAGAGGCAGTCAAGATACAAGGATTCCTGCAGCTGACAAACCCAGGCAGGAGTCACATGAGTACTTCTACTTGTCATTTTCCAGATTGCTTGTCTCATGACCACTTCATTTTTGATTTGCAACAAAGCATTTAGTCTGCTGATGTGATTCACACAGTGAACTACACCATACCCATCCCTCTGTAGAAAGCCAGCTTGTCAGAGCTGGGAGGAGTTAGCAAGGACACTGCCTCTACTCCCACTCTGCACAGTCCTTGTGAGGTAAGTGCTGTTCAAGCACACTACCCTGCTCTACAGCACAGGTTTAGAAAGAGGCGGCCCTGACGTTCCCAGGCCTGCCAGGCTTCCTGGGGGCTTATTTTCCTATCAGCTCCCATTTTACTGCAGCGTCTTCTCCTGGGATAGGCTGTGGTCAGGCCGTTTAATTACAGTTTCCCAAGTACACTCTAAGGTACCAATAACCTTGTAAAATAGCATGGTCACAGGTCCCTGGAGAAGTTATCCTATTCCAAAGGAAGAAAAAAATATTTCTCACTTAAAGAAAAAAAGCAAAACGCTTACCTCAACGCCATCAAACTCAAACTTGACAACTGGTACATAACCATCTTCAACTGCCTGTAAAGGAGCGGATGACTCTGTAAGAAAATATTTTTTGTTACTTTCATGTTCTTCCTAAACTGTGATAAACTACAGAATTTACACTGCTGAACTACTTAGTATACAGACTGAGTTGCTTCCGAACCAAAAAAATTGTTAGTAAGCTGCAAGCAGTATGGCACTAATACGGTACTAATACTGGCTTTAAAAAGTTACTTAGCCAAGAGATTGAGAGGCTGATCCTGTGTTGTAATGAACCAACAGTGCACAATGAGCCATCAGTGTCAGTGCTTGTAAGGTACTTACCTTGGCAGTGAGGAAGAAAAGGAAGAGATTTCTGTAGCTCTCCTTCTACTGGTTAACATCCAGAGAAATCTAAAAAGTTCTGTCCACATCGGACAGTGCGCACTAGCCTTCCTTTTTTGATTTTCTGCAATGCCTGAGGGGCTGTCGGATACCTTATGGGACAGTTTTCAGTGTTGTAGACCCCTTGTCAGAACTGTGCACAGCCCACTGAGAGTCTGTTCTCAGGTGACAGTCATTCCAGCAAAGGCTCATTCGCTGTGCACATGAAGTCTTTCAAAATGTCTGCATGAGGAAGACCAGGCTAAGAGAAACACTTCTCAGGAGCTCAGTTTCACACACAAGGTGTGCAATACATCACCCGAGGGTGATTTTACAAAGCAGTTTTATACGTTCACAGCGCAGCCCCTATTAACTCTATGTAAAGCTGACAGCGTGCGTCCCTTCCGCAACGTCTCAGGCTGAGTGGGCAGAGAGGAACATGACCAGGGGAGAATGAACTAGAGGTTCTAAAGTACATCCAGAGGGACAGCACGGCAAAGGCGCTGACAGAGCCTTTCCACATCACCTTCAACTGCCTTAGTTTCCAGGCTGCCCCTTCCTTTCCTGCATGCCATTACCTTATTTCCAAGCCCCTCACTAGACCTAAGATTAAAGCAAGGCTCCTAGGGACAACCTTGCTTTCTGATACAGCTGACTCATTCTCAAACCACGGGCAGGGGAGAAGTGTACCACAAAGATTCAGATGTGATGTACAGTCACTGGGAAAGGAACCAAAAGCTTGACTTCTCATGCTGCAGGAAACAGTATTTTAGAAGGTGCTCAGAAACAATTGCTTTTTAAATTTTGGCTTGTAAGACATCCACTACCAATATGAGTCTTACCATGAATATTCTTTTTGTAGAAGTTGCACAATTAGCAAGGAGAGAGCTCAATCGCTCTTAGGGTTTTTTATTTTCTCCTGACGTTTTGGTTTTTCAAAGAATGACTGAAAAGATCTTTCTACATGTCTAGGAGCAACAGAAACAGCATCTCTGTCAGCACCTGCAAAGAGACTCCATTTCTTCTGTTATTGTTGGAAGTCACTTTCAAACATCAGAACTATCACCAGACAATGAAAGTTCCACCTTTAGTGTGTACTCCCAGCCAGTAAGATCCAAATGTAAATATTTTGCCACCAACATCTGCTACTGCTGAAGGGGGAAGATTCTGTGGGTAGAAGAGTTTACTTTAGAAGATACACATTGATCTATGTGCAAGTTCAGGCAGCAGAGTTTTTTAGAAAGACTACAACACCCTCCATAAACAATGTCTTCTCACTCCCTACTGAGTCGTTAGTCTAATAGACTGCTACAGTTTTTCTGAAGTGAGTGCTTGCAACTCAAAAAAAAAAAAAAGTAACTTAGCAGTCCTTTCATTAATTTACAGAAATTAAGACCCATTATTAGTCTTCCCCACAGCAGACACATGTAAATTAACACAATCTAAGAGCTATACAAAGGGCAAGTCTAGTGTAACCATTTCAAACTAGATTGGGTGCTGTAGGCTGTTTGGGGCACCATTAGTGCCATTGACCATCTAACTCACCTTTGTTAACTGCTGCAAGTCAACTGATAGAGCCACTTCACCCATTTATTCAGTGCCCCAAAGACTTCAAGATCTTGGTCTGAAGTATCTTTTATACCTTATTTCAATGGCAGTTACTACAGCTCTACTCAAGAAGAAAAGTTAAAGGTTGAACTTCAACATAAATCCTAGTAGTATGGCCTCTGAAAGAAATAAAAAGGCTTCAGCTGTTTTGATTAGAACATAGAAAAAAGCGTTCCCTTGCTCTCACCAAGTTCTGAAATCCATTCGTTGACTAAGTGATTCAGATTACCAAGAACAACCAGCCTGTAAAGAAAACTCATAAGTTTGCCCTAAAAACCCAAGAGGTTAACAAATTTGACAGTCTTCTTATACCTGTGATTCAGTTCTTCCCCGTCTTTCAATATCCCAGATTTGATATTTCAATATGCCAGATATCCCCCTTCAGTTTACAGGTTTCCAAATCAATGTCTGTTCTTTTACCCAGCATTAATATAAATGAGAAAAAAATTGTCCTGCTTATGATTTTTAGATAACTTGATCTAACTTATAAGTCACAACTACTTTTTCAAAAATATCTGTGGATGTAAGAAAAGATCTAAGTTGCTGCCATCTTAATACAACTTATTTGCATTGCTCTGGACAGTTAGAACTGGTCACCAGGAAATGAAAAGGTTTGAAATCCACCAAGGGTGACACTACATACAGCAGAAGTTTTGGACACATTTCAGTTTCGTATCAGTTTTCATTTAAGGATATTCCCATCAGCTTCCTGCTAACATTGAATAAGACCATTTAACACTGGCTTCTTCTAGTTAAATGTATTTGCTGTGCTTCCGATTCTGGAAGGGCATTGTAGCTGATTGTAGAGGAAGGACATATAACCAAGCGGTCTGTTAAAGAGTTGATGCAGTAAATTCAGCATCGCCTTGTTTTTGTTTATGGAAGAGTATGAATGAAAATATCAACCAATCTGCAGCTAATTTTGCTAGGAGAGCCTCATGCACTTAACACAGTGTTCAATTTTTAGAGTTCAGAGGCTTAGCTCTACATACATCTGTTCGGTCTAAACCCAAGAGACGTCTCTCAGCATATAAAGCGGCACAAGTTAAGCTCCGTATGCAGAGGGTGCTCAAACCTGGCTTAGCTAGCTCACTGCCCAGTTAGGCTGGGCGGGACACCAGGCACCTGGGTTTGGAGCCCCTGGAACTCCAGTTACAGCAAGGCATAATTTGTGCCTCCAACCCTCCGTTTGCCCTCCATGTTTAGACTTATTTGCCATCAGAAGCAGCACAGGACTGACAGGACAGGACAACATTAAATTAAAGGCAGCATTCACATTTTCTTTACACCACAGAACCCTTGCTTTAGAAAGGCAAAAATGGAGAAGAAACCCTACTTTACATTACCAGCTGAAACCAGGAGAGAAAAGAGCGGGACAGGAGGGAAGCACTGTACTTAACGGATCAAGGGTCTCTACAGAAACACCAGTAGCAAAAGGGGGAGAGACACATTAAAAGGTCTGTACAACTCATCACGCTGGTCAGAGTCCACATGCAGACCCTAAGGCTAAAGGGATTAACGATGCCATTATTCAAACTGGCTCTTTTTCTACTTCACAGACAGACAGCCTCAAATATTACATGGGTTAGTCACAGTATCATAGAATGGTTTGGGCTGGAATGGACCTTAAAGACCATCCAGTCCCATCTCCCTGCCATGGGCAGGGACACCTTCCACTAGCCCAGGTTGCCCAAAGCCCTGTCCAGCCTGGCCTTGAAGGGTCCACAGCTTCTCTGGGCAACTTGTGCCAGGGCCTCACCACCCTCACAGGGAAGCATTTCTTCCTTACATCAAACCCAAATCTGCCCTCTTTTCAGTTTAAACCATTACCCCTCATCCTATCACTACACCCCCTTATAAAGAGTCACTCACAGGAGCCCCTCCCCTGCTACACACAGACCCAATACAGCTGTGAAGGGTTTTAAAATCCATACAAGCTGTTGATTCTTGGTTTGTTGATCAAAGATCTGCTGGCATAAGAAACATTCCAAAGCAATCTCCTGCTTCAGCTTAGATGAAGAATTATGCTTCAACCATACAAATGAACTAAGGGGAAGTGCAATATAACCCATTTTCTGTGCAAACCTTAGCAAAGCCCAACTCTGACCCCATCTGCACATTTTTACAGTGGAACCATCCTGACTCTTCCACCCAAAGCAAATGACTACAGAAATTAATGCAGCAGGATGCAGAAACGCTGGGATTGACCCAGGCATCATGAAAACAAGGAGCTTGGAACAGAATTCACCGAGGAGACAGGAACTGCTAGACGGCAGCTAGACTGCTACTGAAAAAGCATTATTCAAGACAAAATGTGCAGAAGCCCAAAGGTCAAGGTCAACAACGAGTACGAACTAGCACTGCACACTCAGTAACCAGCTCTTCCCTGAACGACTCCAGGGCAGTGACAAACAAGCACAGAATCAAATGCAGCCTGACCTACAAACTAAAGATTGCTCATCAGTGTCGCCCCACGGGCAGAGCAGTTACTCGGAAAGAATACTTGTGTGTTACCCCTTGATTTACTGCCGCAGGTTCAAGATACACCGGCTGGAAGGGGAAAGGGAAAGGAGATGAACTTCACTTTGCTTAGACAGCCCCAGCAAAACCGGCCCAGCAGTTCAGCTACTTTTAGAAGTCTTTTCAGCATCCATTTCCAATTGTCAACCCTCACTTCTCAGGAAAAAAACTGGGGTATTGAGTGAGCTTGCAAAATTATCCCCCGCACAGTAACCTGATCAGGAACACTCAGAGAAAGCCACATTAAGGTGGATACGTACCCTCATGCCAGCATAAAGCCTCAGCCGGCGGCAGCCCGCAGCCAGCCAGGCCGCTGTGAGGGTGCCGGGACACCCCAGCGCGGAGCCGAGCCCAGCCCAGAGCCGCCCCCAGAACCGCCCCAAAACCAGGGGCTGCGACCCCCGGGGCTGAGCCCCAGAGCCTCCAGCCGCGCCCGCTCCCTGCCTGCCCCTGGCAGAGGCCGGGCAGTTCTTCTGGAGAGGAGCTTTCCCCGGCGGGAGGCAGGTTCCCCCCAGGGCCCCGCCAGGCCCCTCACGGGGCTGCGCGGGAAAAACCCCTCGGGCAGACGCGCCGCCGCCGCCCCCCCGCCCCTCTCCTTCAGGGCGCGGACCCGCCGCTGCCGGCGGCGGCTGTTGGCGGCGGATCCACCCCGCCCTCAGCGGGACTGACGGGCCGCGCTCGCCGGACCGGCGGGGCCGGGGCCGGTCACGGGAACGGGCTGAGGCGCGCCCGTGCCGGGCGGGTGTTCCCGTGGCCCGAGCCGGAGGGTGCCCGCGCTGCTCCCCGCCTCGCAGGAGGGAGGGCGCGGGCAGGTGAGGCGGGGGGAGCCCGGCGCTGAGGGAGCCCTTACAGCGGGGCCGGGCCGGGCCGAGCTGCTCGCGGGCGGGGCCCGCCAAAGGCGGCCCCCCCAGCAGCCCTGTCCCTGCTCCAGCCGGTGGACGTTCCCGGGGACAGGCCGCCCTCCGCTCCGAGAGGGGAGAGAGGAGAAGAGCCCATCACCCTCCTGTCCGCTCGTTCTCACCTCGGTGGTGCCGAGGAGCCGGACAAGTGTCGCTTGACTGATGGCTGGACGAGATGATCTTCAAGGTCTGTTCCAACCCGGATGGTTCTGTGACTTCGGCTGGTACCGGGAGCCCTTCGCGCACGCGGTTAACGGCGGCAGATGGTTTCGAGCACTCCCCACAGCTCGGTGCCATGTGGCGTTTTGGGCCGACAGAGTCCATCACCAGCCGGATCCTAAAGCTGCCAAAATACCCTGAGGCTGCTCTGCTCCGCGGCGTTTAGATGACAGTGCCCCGCTAACATCCCAGCCTGCAGAGAAGTTTAAGGTAAAACCATAATGCTTTTGTAAAGTCGAATACATCTTTGGAAAAAAGCTTGCTTCCCAACTGCCTTGATGTCTTGTCGTATCAGAGCCTTTCTCTGAGATTAGCACGTACATCACTTCTGTACTTTTCTGGGTCGTCTGTCTGTAGGGCCTTTGTTGAAGGAGAATAGATTTTTCTCTTGCAAGATACTTTGAAGAAACCCAAACTGAACTTTTCTCCTGAAGTTTCATCAAACAGAACAAAAGCAGCGTTTGCTGTTCAGACACAAAGGTACTTTTAGCAGGACAGACTTATCTACCCTAATCAAATACCTTCATGCTATGGAAATTTAAAAATGACTTGATTTATTTGTTGAATATTTGTGTGACAGTACTTGTGCTAACATTCCAAAGTCTTTGAAAATCAGATGCTTCTGTAAGAAGTTGTGGTGGTAAAGCCAAAAAAGAAAAAAAAAAGTTTTCAAGCAAATTTCTTGAGAGTTTTTTTAAACCTCTGGTCATGCCCTTTTTATTTGCAGAAGGTCATCGTGGCTTTTAACACTTTATGATCCTCACAACACTGCTGTGATCCTAGAATCAGGACAACTGTTGTTTGTATGCTGCTTCCTGTGCTTTTCTCTCAAGTTGATACCATCTATTTGGTGTGAGGAAAACACTGGCCTTTATTTTTTCCAAGTTGAGATGGCTAATTAGCCAAATGAGTTTCTGCTGCGTGCTTTGGTATTGCAAGGCTAGGTGTATTTGCCTACAGATGGGATGGAAGGTTTTTAATGGAGAGGTGATACCTGTCTTTAAATCACCTACAACTTCTGGGAGAAAATTAACAGGTCTTCAAGCACAGAAGTTTCTCCTCAGGTGCAATTCTAATGTTAAATGGAAATGGAGACTAATCAAGCTTATCTTGATTGTTTCAATCAGGTAAACTACTGAAGAGAAGAGGCAGTGGGTGCCTGAGAAACAAGGGCTGTTAGTGATGGTTGAAGGGAGGTGGTCAGGTCGTGATTCTTACAGTGACTAGAGCTCAAATAGCGGGGGAAAAAAAAAAGTTCTGAAATGCGATGAGAGCACTAATTCAATAGTGTTTCTGCTCTTTTGCTTGAGTTTATGAACTCTAGTTTCCAGTGTTCTCTTTCTTTATTTGAGAGTGTTTCCTGAAAGACAGAACTGAGGAGACAGATTGGGTTGGCTACTCTGTGAGTAATATATTTTCCTAGAAAACAAGGTTCTTCCGTTTTTTGCCAGCTATTTACGTAACATTCTTTCTAAGATGTGGCTGTTGCATTTCATCTACATCGCTTCCACCATGTAGCAGTGATTAAAACCTGTTATGTTTCAGAATGTGTAGAATTTGGGAAGAGTTTGTTTCAAGGTAATGCTTTCTTCTGCTGTGTGTATTCTATTAACTTTAAAACAGTTCTGTGTAGTGCTTGGGTTATAGAAATGCCCAAAACCCAATTAAATGTTGTTAGTTGGGGCTCTCTTTTTGGTGTGCATATGTGTTATCCAGGTAGCATATTGAAAAAGTGAAATCTGTGTTCTTAGAATCATATAGGATGGGGGGTGTGTGTTTTGGGTTTGTTTGCTTAGTTTTGGAAGTTGCTGGTACGTTCTAAAGGAATAAATATTCTCTGTAATGTAAATGAGGTGATACCTGAATACTTTTAGTCTGTTAGAGGGTATCACTGATTTTATGGAGATGGGCTTTATAAATACATGGGCTGTGTGTTTTCATACATGCATCTTGTATTTTAATCTTGTCTGCACAGTTAATGGTAGGGTGATGTGTTTTAGAAAACACTTCTGGGAGAGCATGTGTTTGATAAACTTCTAAAATCCAACAGTCTAAATGCTGATTGCTGGCTGAAAGAAGTTGTCTTATGTACTCGCTATGGACTTTGCTGTCGTCGTTTCTTCCCCCTTTTCAGCTGCTGCCCCTGTGTTCCTCAGGGGATATTTGCTTGGAAATGCCTGTCCCTTTTCAGCAGAAGGTGGCAATCTTGTCCTGTTTTCCCCCCCTTCCAAACTTTGCTTGTCTGTTCCAAGTGGGTAACGAGCTTTCTGCTCAGTGCACAATTCCTGTAAATTGTTTAGGTTACTCTTTTCAATTTAAGTCTTTGCTGTGTCAATTTTGACTCGATAAGTCAGTTCAAGTGTGTGATCATGTGGCTCTGTGATCAGAAATATTGACCCAAGGGAAGAAGAAAGAACATGTTGTGAGGAGAGAAGAGGATGAGATGGTTTCTTTCAATATCCCCAAGGTAAATCCTGTACCTTACACAGATCAGATCCTTCTCGCTTACTTAAACTGTATTTTCATAGAGTAGTTCTGTGGCAATTAAACCGGTCTAACCCAGGCTGAGGTGATTTTTCTGCTTTTGCTCAGAGTCTGTGCTGAATTGGTGTTGAGCTAGATCTGTTTCCTGACTGTTGGAGTATGTGCAGGCTCCTGAAAGCTGCTGGTGGTGCAGGGGAGAAGCAGAGCCACAGACACAGCTGTGGAAGTGGAGAGGTGGGATGACAGACAGCAGTCTGGATTTAGATTGGTTTACAGTGTACCCAAAAACTTGCATCCTTTTCCAGTATATCAGTTGATTTAAGAAAGCTTATAATCTCTCTCTACGGTTTCTCTGCTTGTATTCTCCTCCTGCAATTCTGTGCATTGTGAAATGTGTACAGCTAGGTGTGTGTGTGTGCCTGTCATAGTTGTACACAGGCACACCTGTAACCGCGTAGATGAATGCGAATTCTAGTGAAGTACTTAGAGTTTCTGTGTTGGTGAGATAGCTTGGAGGTTTTCTGATGGGGAGAATACGACTATTAGCTTTATTGGATCAGCTCTTATCCATAGAGGGATGCACATTAATCTTACCACAGTCCAGTATTTTCATGATGCCTGTGTCACAGACTGAACTCTGTGTTTTAGGGGTATGGGGAAGATTACATGCTCAGATCTGGGCTTTAACACCTGTCCCATCTACCAGCTGACCTTCTGGCACTGTTGGCTGTCTGTGTTTGTTTGGAGATAGTTCTTTTACTAAGTGGGGTGTCTCTGAGGGGCTGATACTTATGAGGGAGTGTGTTGCTGGAGTCATACAACAATGCTAACAATAAGCAATGTGCTGATGTGAATGGAAAAAGTGTGATATTTTAGTCTGTCGTTTTCTTACCTTGTAGCTTTTTCTCAGATGAATTGTGTTGGAAGCCATTAAAAAGAAAAACTTTGTCCAGAAGGACATTTATTGTATTTTATTTGACAGAGTGCTTCATGACTCTTGTTAGAGTGTTAGACTATTAAAATGTAATGATTAAAGGAGAGTGAAACTTTAAACAGATTTTTGAAGGCAGTTTTGAGGAACTTTTTGTATATGGATGAAAAGTTATGTACCAACTACTGTACCTGAACCTTTCTGCATCAACATACAAAATCTGACTGAAACTGTGAAACTGCTACAGAGAAAATATTGGTGTGATATTCAAATATTATCCCCAGAACAGAGAAAAACTTATCAAAATAATTTTCTTCAGACTTTGGATTTTTCTTACAAATGTGGAGGATCTTATCTGTGTAATGTACCATATTTCACTAGAGAGAGATTTTTGTCAGCAATAACTTGTATATATGCATGTAGGCCCTGAAGAATATCAGCTAAAAATAACATGGAATTCAATACTGGAAAGCTGAATTTTGTAGTAAATGTTCTCAAGATTTGCTGATATATCGCATTATGTGGGCAGGTATATGGTGAGAGATAACAGTGAACAGTAGAAGGTGGGGCTGCTGAAGACAGATTTCAGATGGATGGATTTAAACAAATGGTGGTTGAAGGTGGATATTTTTTTTTTTAGTTGTTTGCTTGTGGCTTGCTTTTTTTCCCTTTATCTTTGCATGTCATCAATTTACTTAAGGGACATAATTCTATCGAATGTTGGTATTGGTGACCTAACAAGCTACTCAGAAATGTGAATGCATAAACCATTCATATTAAGTTGGTGCAGACTGTTGCTGCTGAAACACTGGGCTTGCCTTGGTGGCTGTGACTCTGGGACTGTGGTGTTGGTCTGTGTCTTTCTCGGCTGGCTTGCTGCTGATGGCTCTCAGCTCCTCGTGCTGCCAGTTGTAGTGGGCTCCTGGCTTCCCTGCAGTCACCTGGTAGGATTTCAACTGGCCACTGTATGCTGAGCCAGCAAAACAGTACCTCTGCTCTGCTGCTGTCCCAGGGAAGTCTTGAAAGCTTGTGCCCCTTAATGGGCAATGAGTCACAGCTCATCACTGGGACACCACCACCGAAACACTAGACATAAACTTGCACTGGCTTGTAGGGCAGGTGCAGTATCATCAGGAGGTGGACAGGTTTCAGTTCAAATTGAAGCTAAGGTTAATTCTGGTGTTACCAGCTTCTAAAACAGGTTAGTTAATGGGCACTAACTGTAGACTTGCTGAAGCAGCACTAATCTGGCTGCTCTCAATGAAGTGTGTGTCTCTGATCAGTTCATTCTCTCTCAGCAGGCTGAAAAATAGCCCCAGGATATGAGTGCTTAGTCTACAATCATGTTGATTTTGCTTTAGGTTTGTCTTTAGCTGTTGGAGATTAATGAATCAAAATGGTGTTTGAATTTACAGCCAGTTCTCATCACTTGGCAGTGTTATTTCTAGCTGTTCTCTGCTTGGCTTAGCTGAGCCCATCAGCTAAAGGACTCTGCTACTCTGCCATGGGGGAGTGGGGTACAGTGTCTAGGAACTAGTGAGATGATAGCAGAGGGTGTTGAGGCCTGTTTTGCTTTTCCAGCTGTGTAAGCACTATGCTGTGTATTTGTCGCATCCATGTCCAAATCCACCACTGGCTTTTCTTCTTTACTTGTTTTTGTCCATATCCCAATCTTCTCTGACCTCAGAAGAGGAGCCTCCTTTGATTCCACCAGCAGCCATCAGACATAGCACCAGTATGTTGGGGATATTCACTGATGTGGAAGTGCAGACAGGGCCCGAGATGCTTGATAGCTGAGCGCAAGCAAAGGGTCTGCTTAGCAAGGTCTGTGTGTGCTGGTGCTTGGATAAGCAGCTGGCGTATGGATCACAGGTTTCTTCAATTTCTTGGGGTTTCACTTGAAGGGGAAAACTAAGGTGGTGAGTTTGAGTGTCCCTCTGAAGTGTCTGCATCTCCTATAGGCAGCCTAGATCTTTTGGTTCTGTAAAGATTTGATTTGAACTCTGGTCCCTCCAGGGGTATTCCACATGTAAAATTCTTGGCCACTGCAGTTTACCATTAAGGTGTTTCCTTTTGGGGGAGAAAGTTGAGTGGAAAGTGCACTTGTTCTGGAGAAACAATCTTAAATTAGAAGAGCAGTGATTTCTGCTAGCGAACACCTGAAGAAGGAAAAAGCCTTTTGTGGTAGGTGTTGGGTCAGAAATAGTTGCTAGGAAGGTACTGCCCAAATTCAATGGGATATGCCTCCTGTAGTTTTTCTGTTTGTTTTTCTGTTCTGTTTTTGTGTTTTGTTTTGTTTTTTTTTTAAATTTACAATACTACCTTCATTTTATAGGTAATATTTATTTTATAGGAAGTGCTGAAGAGGTGTGACTTGTTAATGTTTAGAAAGGGTTTTCTCTGACCTGAATGGAAGTTTCTACAGATGAATGTGTTGTTTCTTTATGAATAGCTTTGAATAGAGAGAAGAAACACTTATTTTTCTATTGATAAAGGAAGAGAATTAACCTGTTTAATCTTTGTGTTGTTCTTTAGTTTTATTTTGGGTGGGGACCCAACTCCTTGGACAGCTGATGTTGTGTAGCACTGGTATTTGTTCTAGTTCCATTATGGCTCGAACATGGCTGTGAGACTGGTTTTGGGCATTAAAGCCTGATCTTAATACCGCCGATGCACTACGTGGTGTTATGCTGAGGAGTCTTTGTCATTAATTCATTGATTTTGTGCAGAGATCGCATCTAGTTCTGATTGCTTGCAGGGAAGCTCTAAAGAGAGGAATGAATACTGATAATTACTGAAACACCTCAGTTCTGTGTGAGAACGGGGAGAAATGTTCATATCCATTAGCTTTGTAGTATGACCTTGCTGAAGTTTTTTCTCGCCTTTTTGCATGATAGCATGATGTTCAGCTTCATGTGGAAACTTAGCATCTGTCAAAAAATATTGAGCCCATAGCAGGGAACTCTGAGCTGGCCAGCTTCATCTAGTGGTCTCCTGTGCTTGAGGAGGCAGAAGCTCACCCCTTTAGCTGGCAAGGCTCTAGGGAGGTTGTGTAGGTGTGATTGGTTTTAACCTGTTCTTGACAGGGCCCATTGTTTGAAGGGAAACAAAAAATAACATAAACCAAATAATAAATAATTCTGCTCTAACATAAAACGCAAGTAAATGATATTGATCCTTTTAATAGTTGCTCCTTTGATGGCAGTGTGGCTAGGCAGTGCATCCAAACATGGATAACCGTTGTCTGGGTGGAGCTGTGCTCTTGTGGAGACCTGCTGTCTCATGGAGCTGACCAAGGACAATGCTGTTTGTTGTGCTGCTGTTTGTTCACAGTCACTATTTTCCCATAGTCTGTGTGTTCCCATAGTCCTTACACTGAAATGGGGAGGGAGAAATGGAAAGATAAAGACACTTTCCTGATGTTCTCTGTATGCTTGCTTCCATTCTGGGCTTCCCATCTGCTATTTGTGTATTTGTGCTGTTCTTCCTGGGTAATTAGGAAGGGGCAACTCACGGGGGTTACATGAACCATATTACAGAATGATGAAGGGGGTGAGAGCTTTGAAAGACATAGTGTGACATAAATGCTGTTTTGGCTTTTCCACTGTATTTATACCTTCAGATTGAGAGGAAAAAAAAGACTTAAAATTAACTAAAGCCTACCACCATATTCTTCTGAAGCAAAAATGTAATTTAGAGTAGTTGGAGAGGAGCTGAAAAAAAAGAGCACAGACATAGCTAGATCTCATCTTCTTTTAGAGCGCTTTGTGGTTTTGGCATCTCCAGCTTGGGGCATTGGTCACGGGGCTTCTTTGTTGTAGTTGATAAAGTAAACCACAAATAATTGTTCTTTTCTTTTGATCAGTTGCCCAGTCAGGGAATTGACACGTGCAAGGTAAGCAAGGAAGTAATGCTGACTTTCTCCATAAACAAGTATTTTTTTTTTTTTTAAAAAAATCTAACTGAAAAAGAAGAGAAGATGAAGCAAAGGAGAATGACAAGTAATGGGCTGAAATATTTGGAAAAGATGAGCGTTACAGAACAAAGTTCTTACAATTCTGTAGTTTATGTGAGTATCCTTTAGGACGTCTCGCATATCAGTGTTTGTACGTGTGGTTATGCATAGTCAGTCATTTTTGCCTTGAAGACTGGCAGACAAATGTGTGGGACAGTATCAACATCACATACAAATATGAAAGTGCTTCCAATGATGTTAAAGTTGTTCTAACACATCTATTATGTATTCTCTCAGCTACAGGTAAAGCTTGAGTGAGAGAATAGAAAGCAAGAGCGAGAGGGGAACAAAAATGAACAGTGAGAGAGATGAGCGTGGTGTTCGTGACAACTGCTTGTAAATAAGGCAGTTCAGGGGCTGCCTTCAGGAATATACTGCCTGGGATGGGTGTTCCAGGGTGTGGGGGAAACACTGACGGGTTTTGAGCAGCTGAATACAGGGGTTCATTCTCAGGTACCTCAAGTCTACTGAAATACAAAGGATTTCCAGGTGGTATAAATGAACTTACTCTTTTATGAACTTACTCTTTTTTTTTTTTTCAAAGTTTTCTTTATGCTGTGAGAAAAGACGACAATGGCAATTGTGCAAAGAAGCCCACAGTCTGTGGGAGCTCACAGTTCTTACTGTATATCTAGCAGTCACATTTATGTCTTTATTGTACTTTCACCCACCTGGTTCCTCTTAAGTAGTGTATATTTGGTCTTTTTCTATTAATAAATGTCATTTTAGTCTGAAAGATCTTCCTTCTTTTGCCTGCTGTCTGCAGCAATGTAATGAAAGGGAGGTGTTCGGAGAGAAGATTGCTGTGAAGCTTTCAGATGTACTGTGTTATTGTTTTCTGAGATGACTGAAAATTGATGCAGTAGGAGTTGGTTGCCAGATAAGTTTTCCATCTTTGAAGCACTCTGTTTTCCCTGAGGAGCTCTTGTTTAATCGACGATGACTAGATATGGTAACCCCTTTCTGGGATGGCTCAGTCCACTCTTCAAAGAGAAGTTTCTAGGCAGTGTTCTTTGCTATTTTGTACGGGAATATTTAATTATTTCAGATATTTAGGAAATAATACTACTTTCTGCAAGGTTGCTTTTAATCATGCTCTCACCTGCCAAACTTCAGGAATATTTTATCCTGGTGTGAAACCAGGGACAAGCATGAGCTCAAGAAGTCATTCTTTAATGCTTAGTGTTACATGATTTGCTCTATCACCTGAGCAAATGACCAGCTCTTAAAGAGATGAAAGAGTTACACAGCTAAAATTGTACATGTCTTGAGAAATAAAAGAATTCTGGTCACTTCAACATGGCCATGAAAATAGTGTGCCATTTTAAGATAGCTGAAAACTGGGTGGGGAAAAAAATGTTCGGTTACAAGTGTTGGGGGGAAGTGGAGGGAAGAATGGTGGTCTTTGTGTGCCTGTAAATTTGCCAGGTAGTCCCCATAAGTGCAAGTATGCTTTTTGTTAAACTACTGGTTCCTTCCCTTGAGGGATGACCAGCAGGTTCTTAATGTTTCTGGGGACTGTTGTGTAATGTATATGGATAATGACACTGAATACGCTCTACAGTCTGGAGAAATACATTTTGTTGCAGTGATCCTAGAAAGCAGTGGATACTGTTAAGCAGAACTTTTTGTTCGTGAATCGTCTTCTTAACGCTTGAGTTAGGTTTTGGTGACTGGTATACTGTATGTGTGTCACTTCAGTGTGATGCTGCTGAAATGCAGGATTCTGGTATAAATTTTAGGCTCCAGAGGCTTATGCAGGGTTTTCTAGTGGGCATGAGATCTTTCTACGTGTGCCACGCTGTATGAAGTGGGCTCTGCTGTGTGGCTCTACGTTCTCTAACCTGACTTCTTCTGCATGTGGTCCTCCTGGCTATGCCGTGTCTTTCGAGGTCGCCCCTGCCTGAGGAGCACAGTAAGAGAAGAGCTCAGCTCTGAAGCGCAGGGCTGCGATGTTCTAGCAGCAAAACTACAGTGATCTTGCTGCTGTGAGAATTGTCCTCGATGTGGCGTCCACATGTGTGCAACAGTATCTATGAATTGTCTGCTTTTGCTTTAGGGTTTCTTTCAATGGCCACAATTTCTTGAGGCAAGAAACAGGAAGTAAAATTATTTTTTTGAGGCATAAATAATGTGGTTAGGCGTTTAGATGTTTCTGTGGTGTGTGATCTGCAGCCCTAGTTAGTCATGGCTGCAGGAAGAACCTACTGGCCAAATACTTGGTTCCTAACTGTGCTGTGCAAATCTTGTTACCATGTAATGGTCTGAGGTAGAATGTCGCTGCTGAGTGAAGGCCTCTCTGCAAGGCTGGGTCTAAAGTGATAATGTAGACACGGATCTGGAACTGTTACTCTGCAGCTCAGCGACTTGGTGTTTATTTCTACTCATGTAGAAGTCTTTTGTATTATTCACTAAGCAAGAGACTAACATGTAGACTGCCCTACCTCTTCCTGGGACTGTAACTTTATAGATGGATTTTTTTTTTTAAACTATATGTGAATTCATTCCATTTCTCCTTTTATGTACCCCATCAATGAAGCACATAGGAAGATAAAAGTATTAATTGCCTTCAACAACTTAGATGGAGAATAAACAGGTCTTCATATTGCTAGTTTTATACTGTACTGTAATGAACAGCCCTCGAGGGCCCCCCAGCGTGAAGTGCAGAACTTTAGAAATCTCAGTGCTGTTCAGCCTTTCCCTCCAGCCGTGCTGCTTTCCAAAAAGCCTACAGTCAACTTTCAGTCTAGTGAATATTTCTTGGCTGACAACAGATAAAAGCCTTCAGTTTCCTGGGAGAGGACAGAGCATAGAAAATGCTGCTTGCATAGTCACTAGTGGACTCCCTTTAATGCTGGCTAGACGATTGTGAGAACTTTTAAAATGACGATAGGGAGAATCTACTTTCAGTGAAGCAGAGTTCATTCTTGATAAAGGGATTTCCTGCAACCAGTTCGCTGTAACTCTAGAAAGCCCTACCTTTTGTAGTCTTTGATGGAAAGGGAGAACAGACTTTTCTGAGTTCTTGGTAAATCCCAGAGCTGATAGTGAATGCTTAACACATTGAATGCAGGAGGAAGGAGGCTCTTTGGAACTTGCTTCCAGTAAAGCATTCTCTAAATCAGAGTAATATCCTCACTAAGCTGCTTAATAATGAGAACGGTGGTCAGAGGAGTGTAGCGGTGAATGTCCTTGGAGGTGGGAGAAAAAGGCTGAAGCAATGTAAATGAATTTTCTGAATCTTTTGTCAAGTGATTATTATCTCTGATCACAGCCCTCTCTTAGGAAATTGGAAACAAAATCAAGTGTACTTCTTTTGCACTGCCAAAAGAAGAAAGCAAAACTTTTGGTCATACTAACCAGGAGTGGAAACAATACAGACTGACTGTTACGTAGGCAACTAAAACTGTGCGTAATACAACAAAGGTGAAAGGCTACTTTAGAACTGTAGCTTTACTGTGAAAGATAAGTGTTGGGTGAAAGTCACTAGGAAAGTGAGCCTGCTACTTAAATTTGAACAGGATTTGATACAGAGCCAAGTTCAGGCTGAAGCGGTACATGTTGAACCTGAACTAGTTCTCCAAGTTCTGCTAGAAAACTTGTTGCTGCTCCTTTTGCTTTTCCTTCCCATTTGACAACAGCTGAGATGGAGCCATAGGAAAGATTTCTTTGAAGGTGCTTTTGGTTTTTATGTAGGGGATCTTTGTTTATTTTGGAACACTCCCTCCTGTAGGTAACATGCAATGTGCTTCAAAACGTTTGTGAAGGAATTTAGGGAGTAAAACACATTTTTAAAATATCCATGTGAGCGAAGTCACATCACACTAAAATAAATAATGAGTGATAAAGCACAAGGTGTTCAGTGTGGCCATTCACAAACAGCCTACTCAATACTGAGTTTCCCATTCTTCCTGTTGCTAATTTTATAGATCTTGTCACTGAAAAGCTATGAGCTAGATTCTCAGCTGGTGAAAACCTGCGTATGTAATCAAACTTGCACAGTTTAATTGTAGCCACCTCAAGTACCTCTATTGCATTGTACCTTTTAAGTAGCAAGGCGTCTGCCAGTAGCGAATGCCACTACTGCAATGCATGAAACTTAGTTTGCAAGCAGTATTGCTCAAGAAGGATGCTTCCTCCTTCCCTGCTTCATGGAAAAGGGGAGAGTGTAAGGTGAATATAGTCTCCTAAAATTTCTCGAGGAGCTGCACAGGTAGTTAGACACACAATGACTCTTTTATGTAAGACAATGTAGCTTTAATAGGAGGTATGTGGCTAAATACCCATGCAGCTCTTTGAAAATATGGTAGCTGGATTGCTACAAGCCGTAGTGACCATAACAAGTGCTTTAAACCCAGTTACTCAGTGCTGTTAGAGGAAGTTTATCTGATGGTCCGAACCCTGAAATCAGCCCAAATATTTTTCACTCTGTCATGCAGTAATCTTGCTTTCATGAGAGAGACTTCTTTTTTTTCAGGAGTATACAGCAGGATTTTATGGTGTTCTTTGTTTGGAAGCTGTAAGTTAACTTTGTGCATGTGTGGCTTCAGGTTGTTTTTTTTTTAAACTTCCTTATTTGGTCAGGTAAGAACTCTTCTCCTAGGTTTGTCCTGAGATTTGTTCCCAGGCTGTAATTTCAGCCGTCATCCCATGCTGCTTGCTTAACATTTGTACTTTTTCAGCTGAATAAGATACTCTAATTGTCAATTAAATATCAGTGCAATTAAATTCCGCTAGCACCTCTGCCTCTCGGAGGAGGCGGCTACAGTTTCAGATACTGCTTGGTTATTAAGTAGGGTGATTTATTCATGAGTATCATGAAGAGTATTCTCATCTCCATTTTCCAGGATCCCACGGGTGCAGGGACTTACCTCTTGGTTGAGCTAGAGAAACAGAATCCAGGCGTGTGGACTAGGATTCAAAGCCCAGCATCCTTTAGCTGGTGCTAATTCGCAGTTTGAGTGTGAGAGATTGAGCCGGGCATTGCTCTCTGCAGGTGACTGACCCAGTAGATCTCTCTAAGCTTGTCAGTCACTCAGGCAGTCCCTGAGGTCAGCAGAGACAGGTCCTCTGGTGTCAGCCTGTGCAGCTGCTCTGCTTCTAGTGTTTAAAGGGTGGCTGCAAAGAAGATGGAGACTCCCTTTTTAGAAGGAGTGCCATTGAAAAGACAACGGCTAATGAGTACAAGTTACTGCTGGGGACATTCTAGTTGGATACGAGAGGAAAACACATTAGAGTAGAACTCTTGTCCAAGCTTCAGTGGTTTTACTAAACATAAGCACGTGTAAGTCCCGTTACTCTCCCATTGGTAGAAGACAGAGAACAAACTGCAAATAACAGTTCATTGTCGAGTATGTTATTTCTTGTATAATATAGATGTGAAAAAAATTCCTATGAAGGTTTAAGAGCAGGAATCTATAATATACATTGATTTGCTTGAAAACCAGAGGACAAACAGATGCTGAAGAACTAAGGCAAAACGGAGATACTGAGAGAGTGAAGGATTCCTTGAAGAGACTAGTGACAAATCTAACATCCCTCTACTACTCTACAAAAATAGTGTCAGTAAAATAACCACAGTAAAAGTCAGCATAGTTTAATTAAACAGCATCATTTTCCATTTGTGTGTGTTGGCTTTTTTTTTAACTAGGAGATGGCCAGTTTGTATTTAAGGAGAGTTAATAGTTTCATAATCCCAATGTCTTTATAGACTGTGCTTGAACATGCATTCATGTATTTCTGTCATCTTAAACTGGTGCATCTGAAATTTCCTCCTCTTCCCATTTACTATTCTGTGGGTGTTTCTCAGTAACATGAACACAGTTAATTCCAGCCCTGGGGACCCAAGCAGAAATACAGAGGTTCCTAATGTCGGCCAGGCTAAAACCAGAGCTGAGCTGAAAAAGCGCTTGGCACCATTTATGTGGTTATCAGTTAAAGACCTTCTGAACCAGGGACTTCCTACCTGAACGTGAAAGAACAGACTCCACTGAAAGACTTGCCGTGTTTCTTGGGCAAGAGATGTTATTAGCGTCTTAAATGGTTAATATTGTTCAATCTAAAATTTTAAAAATAGAAATGTTTTAGTAAGGCTGGTGGGCCGGGACTGTTTAAAAGGTGAAGAGCGGAGAGGGAGTTCTGAAGACTATATGGGGGAGAAACAAATCTGTTGTGCATTTGCCTTCCTGAATAAATACCTCATCCACTTCACCATATCCGTGCTCTCTAATATCCTAAATCCTGCAACATTCTCATCAGCAGCCTTATAATTATTTAAGGAAGGATCCGTTCAGTTCATCTCTTAACAACTGCTAATCATTACCCCAGAAACGAATAGTTTATTCGCTAATGAATCCATCCTCACTGGCAATACTGTACTCAGTCTTCACCATCACCCTTCATTAAACCCCATGATATGCTTGTAGCGTTTTGGATCAAGACTGTTCATATTAAGCATTGTTTCTTTTTAACAAATTATATTTCTGGTTGAGGGGAGAAAAGCTATTTGTGTGTGTGTTGATACAACTGGAATATATCCATATACCATTAGCTACAACTTGTGCATGTTACACATTCTGCTCACAAGTATTAGGATGCAAATAGACACTGGGAGTAAGAGGATCTATTTCTAGAGCAGCAGATACCCAAACCCAGCTCCTTTTGCAAGCCTTACAACTGAGACTTCTGCAGCACCAGCTTGCAGAACCTAGGAGGTGTAACAAACAACTCACATTATTTCCTCTCCTAAAGTTATGCACTATATACCTTCTAAGATTGAGCTGAAGAACTCTGCAAACTCCTCTTTTCTATCATGCACACTCACTCCGATGTCGGCACTTTTATATTTTAATCATCCCTCTTACTGGCCTCGGAAGAAGTTATGCAGACTTTTGTCTAATCTTTGTAAATAAGAGCCTGACTGCCACTGAAACAGCACCCATCAGTAAGTCAGCTGACGGAGGAGTTTGCCAGGGAGGGCAAGAGAGAGTTTTCAGAAGGCTTTCCCTAAGGTCACCCACTCCCAAAGCAAAGAGGTTTAAACAGAGCTATTGAGATAAGGGGTATGCTGCAGTGACCTTCATCTGAAAGCTGTATTTGTCGCTCTCTCCTCCCATTCTTCTTTCAGTTTAGGAAACAAAACTGCATTTCCATGATAACATATTTGGAAAGACCTCTTTCTCTCTGGTTTTATCCTATCAATCATCATGTAGGTGATGGTTTCTCTAGAGCAGCTCTGATGAGAGTGGAGTCATATATCAAATTCTTGAGAGATGAATGATACGATCTGTTAAGGTGAAACCTATTTCCATTATGTGCCCTAATAAGAAGTGGTTGTGAGTCTATTAGAGTAGATCTTATGCACTGCTATTCCTTGGCTTTTAAATAAGGCTAGTGTGTACCACCCTAGGGATTTTAATGGCTTTTAAAACAGCTTTTTCAGGCAAACCAAGTGTTGGATCAGACATGCTGGAATGAGGGCAGGAGAGTCTGCTGTGAATCCCTGAGGTGCTCACTTTAAAATAGTGCAGTGCACTCCAGGGCAAATAAAACAACAGGAAATCAGGAGAGTTCAACTGTTGCAGCTATTTGTTCTACAGCAACTTCAAGTCAAATCAACCAGCAGGTGTCTGTGGCCTCAAGGTAAGAAAGGCTGACCATCTGCCAGTTTCCAGACTTGAAACATTGCAGCTGCCTGACCTGGAGGAAATTTTATTGTTAGTGTACCAGGAATCTCAGTGCTACTGTCATGGGACATTTTCACTGAGGAATACATGATTGTCACTTGACAAAACATTGAACAACTCCCTCTCCCAAAGATCCCATTTTAAGTAATTTGGTTATCGTATTTTTCAGATCCTTGCATGAAGAGCAGCAACAAGAATACCAATGTTTGAAGACATTGCTTTTGTCCAGGGGAAGCAAAATGTGTCATAAAAACCCCAAAAGTGTATTTTGCATATGTGTTTTTAAACCAAGTGAGGTGCCTTGGATGTTCACCTTACCTTCTCAAAAGGCCCTGTAAAGTTCAATAGTTAGTTCTGCCTAAGTGCCTTTTTCTTAGGAAAGAAAAAGAGGAAAGAAGCAACAGGACTTCCCTTGTATTTTAAGCATAGTAGTTGTACTCCCAGGTGCCTCAAATATTACATACACCAGTAGCATGTTTCTATCATTATTTTCACCTGTAAAAAAACCAGAATGTAAAAAGGAAAGGCAGTTAAAATGATCTAATATATATCCAGACTGGAAAGGTGAAAGGAGACTCCCAGTCTGGGAACACCTCTTTTCAAAGACTGTTTCCCTGAGGAGAAGCTGTGGTGAGGGCTCTCCAGCTCAGGAGGGAACAGAAATGCCTTTTGGAGAACGTGTAGGATGAGGGAGAAGTAGGGTGATGTCATCACTGTGTTTTAAGAGACCAAAAATAGCTCTTTAGCAATTTTGAATATAAGTCTCTGTTCCTCTCCCCTGAGCTGGCCGTGAGGAAGCAGAACAAGCCTCCTGCAGCCTTTTCTCTTAATTTAAAGCCGTTGCAGAACACTGCAGAGAGGCTTTGGCTCTGGAGAGCTGGAGTAAAGTGCTCGCTACCGAAGGGTCACTCTGGGGCGGTGTTGGAGCCCGTTCCTGTGACTGCACTGACCCCTAGTGACTCCAGGGAGTGTTAAAGAATTTACAGATTCGATTGTTTTCAAAAATAAATATGTTTACATAACGTCTTGCTCTACAAGGACACTTTTTTTCAGCAAATGTCTTCATTAGGAGGAAATTGTCAAGACCCTTCTGTTTTAAGCAATCTCTACAATTCCCAGGGAAGTTTTGCTCAGTTTTGTTTTACGACAACCAATTTTTGTTGACTTGAGATGGATTTTGCTACCTTAATTAATAAATAGCTTCATTAAAATATCAGTGCTGCTGAGATGCTGGGAGTTAATGGTTTAAATTTAGCCATGTAAGTTTGTTCAGGAACGCCGGGTGTCAGGCTGGAAGCTTTGCAAACTTTTAATAAAATACAGGTGGTACCACTGTTAATCTGTTTGCGATCTGATACGATGCACCTACAGGAGATGTCTGACCTTTGAGAAATACCGTCTGGAAAAACATTAGTATATTTAACAGGTATAAGGTGAAAGCAACAAATCATTTCTTTCCCTTGGGCCTTTCAGTTCAGCAGCAGACAATGTACGTGCACGTGTAATACCAGGGCAAGTCCAGCTCTCCTTCAGTAGCCCTCTGCCTCGGATGTTTGGCTCCTTATCTCAGGATTTACTTTCAAGTCGTGATAGGTTCAACAAGTGTGGGGGATTTGTCATGCAGTGAGTATGTGAAAACACAGAAATGCAATCTGTAGGGCCCCACTGCATGAAATGTAGAATATCCTCAATTTCCTTTGACTCCTCTTTGGGGCCCTAATGACAGACACAACCAGATAGAAGAGGATTAAGAAATATAATGGGGGGTGCACCCATGAACTGGAAAACGCGTGTGTGTTTTTAATATTTTTGTGGATCTTAGTGCTGTTGAGGCTGTGAAAAGGAAATCTTAGATGAGGATTTGGTGACACAAAGCACTGATCCCAGTCTGTTCCTCTGATTTCAGTCGAGAGTAGTTAACACCTCACACGAACTGTTAATATCTCGTTGACCCATGTATTTATTGTACAGAGATGAGGTATTTCTTAGTACCTGTGACTTTCTGGGCTGAGCAGTTGATGACTCAAGAGAACAAGATTCGTAATTTCTCTGCAGGAAGCTGCAGTGAAGAGGCAGGAGAATAATGTGCTGAGGTTGTGGTTCCACAACAGTCTGGGACCAGCCAAGTGTCGCCCTCATGGCCACGTCCTCCTCCTGCTTTTCTCTGTCTTTCCCTTGAGCTGGGCCTTTCACTCAGCCCAATCCTGTGCTGGGCGTATCAGCATGTTAAGATGCTAGAAAATTATTTTCTTTTGTCTTTGGCTTGTTGGGGTGGCTTTTTGGGGTGGGGAGGTGGGTGAGATTGCATCAGGAGGTGCTAGTTCTTTATGATCCCAGTTTGGAAAGGCACTCAGATTCTATAAAGCATCTCTTCAGATGCTGGTTTTCTGAGATCACATTCAAAAGAAAAGGAGGACAGTGTAGATAATCCTACAACCATTCAGATGCTGGGAGCCCCAAGCTGTGCAGCACTGAATGGGCCTGCGACTATGGCCCAGCTCACCCTGCACCTCCCGTCCGTGGAAAAGTCACCCCATTTGGTCATTTGAGCTCTGACAGGATTTTCCCAAAGAAGCCAACTCTATTCCTC
The DNA here is from genome assembly GCF_047716275.1 of Strix uralensis. Classification (NCBI taxonomy): domain Eukaryota; kingdom Metazoa; phylum Chordata; class Aves; order Strigiformes; family Strigidae; genus Strix; species Strix uralensis. Next base: position 29,939 of record NW_027437069.1, read on the forward strand.
ATTTCCACTGTCAGACAAAAAGGGTGTTCACCTGAGAACTTGTCGCTGCACTCTTAGATAACGGCTAGGCCAGGCCTTATCTAACTGGACACAATATCCCTCTGAGGAAGATTTTAAATGGCCTCAGGCAGACGACATAGAACATGTTGCCGCAAGGCATCGTGTACTGCAATTTGAAACTGCGATGTCTAGTTAGGGGGGAGGAAACATTTTCAACACGTTTAGTCCTTGATTTTAAAAAGATATTTCTTGTCTGTTTTTTTACATTTTCTAACTCTCAGCTAAACCAGGTACTCTAGATTTTTCTTCTCTCAGTTAAGGAAAGTGAGGCCCAACTGCATGCATGTTTACAGTCACTAGTGTTAAAGGATTTTACCAGACTGTGGGTGTCTCTAGGCTTGCTTTATTAACAACTCAGAGTTGGGCCATCACCTCAGTGAGTGGCAACAGCTAACAAAAAGCACCCTCTATATATACGATATAACATACAATACAAAGAGTCTTTGGTGATTTTCCAGGAACTCTCAACTCTTAATTCATCATCCATTTCAAAAGTCCATTATATTCCACAGTTTCGGCTAGTTCTTATCGTGCCGTTCTAATTCCTCTTCGGACACCACTGTTTGCTGATGCAGTCTTCGGTCATCATGGTTACTGGTCTTCAGTATTGTTCCTAGAGCACCTGTGCTCTATAAACCAATATCTATTTATTAATTATTCCTGCTATTAATAATATCCGAAGAGAAAAGAGTTTTCTAAAGCTTGTTCGTTTTACAACTAGAGCCTTTATAAATGTAAATTATTAAAAATTAGATTTCTAAATAGAATAAAAATTACATCATTACCACCTGAGGTTTATGCAAGATACTCTCCATAAAGTAGGGTAGAGAACTGTATGACTGTATTTCTCATAGAACGGTAGAATCATTTCAGCTCGAAGGCACCCTGGAAGGTATCTGATCCATCCCCACGTTCTGAACAGTCACAATGAAGAAAGGCTCCAAGGAAGAAAAACACTTTTACATTCACAGTTACAGGTGCCACCCAGATAAGTGCTGGATCCCAGTGCTACAGAAAGAAGTTTGAAGGGCCCTCCTCCAAAACTGATTATGTTCTAAGAATGACCAAAGGTCAGGTAGATGCGAAAGGGGAAAAACACCTGAGACAGATGTAATTTCTATCTTTATGTAACAACTGGGTGTGAGGTTTGCTTCTTCAGAAAGCAATATTACAGTATCCTTCTTACCAGTCTTCCTCTCACTTTGATCTTGGTCTTTACCCAATCTTCTATCCTTTAGTTCAAAATGTGTGTAAAAACTATTTCAGTTAATTCTGGGAGTTTTGTGGTGAAGCTCATTTAGTTCCTAACACGGTTCTGCTGCCCTGCTAAAATGGCAAAATCTCAAGATTAAACTCAGACTGAGCCCCCAAACATCCGGCAAACAGCTAAACCGTCTAAAAATCTGGCTTTCACACCAAAACAGCTACTTTCTAGAATGGATCACTATTGTTGTTTACATTAAAAGTCCTCTGAAAGCTAAGTCAAACCAATAGTATTTATTCGTATTAGGAATTATGCCTTAAAACATAGTCTATAAAAATAACTTCAACTGTCAGTTTTTCATAACAGATTAAACTTAGTACATCTATTGAAGGCTATTGAAATTTGAAATGTTATAGTGCACTTCCTACATCTTATTTTCAGAATTTGTAATTTTATCACCTTTGGATTTTCCAGTTGATAATTCCCTTGTTTGAGTTTAGATTTTCCTTGTAAATTGAAGTACTCGCTTCATCTCTTTCTCCTGTGTACATTAGCGTTCTCCTTTTTTATTGACTCGCATGTCTTCTTGGCTCTGCTGTCAAAATAGAGAGACAGAACGTTTTGTGCGTAATTTATTAGAATAAAACAACATGCTCTTTCAGCAACATTTTCAGAAGTACACTATCAACACTTCTAGAAGCAACAGGAAAAAAAATCATTTCATCCTAATATAATCAGAATGGCCTAATGCTGCGTGTGGAACTGCCCTGGGTCAGCTCAGAGCAGCACTGACAGCGGGGCTGTCTGGGGGGTCTGAAACACAGGTGGGGGGAGACCTGTTGCTTTTACTAAAAAGATGGAATTGTATCAAGCAGTTACCTGAATGGTTGTTTTAAAGTGAGAGAACGTTTTTGCGTGTGGATTTCTTTTCCTCCAGTTTCGTGCATTATGGGATCCTGACGTGTATTTGTCTGAAGAAAACACATAGACGTTGTTTCTTACTTTCAGCTGCAATTGCAGGAAGGACTCTCTGAGCCTGATAGGTGAATTCAGTATGACGTTAGCTGAAGGACCAATGAATGCGTCGGGTGAATCCCACACCACCTCTGAAATACCAGCTAGTACTCAATACAGACTCCCTCTCTAGTCGTTTAAAGCTCATTTGGAATCTTGCAGCGTTCCCAGGAGGCTCACAGGACCTTCTGAATGGGGCGATCCCCCCATGGACGTCCTTGACTTGAACAAAGGGATGTTCCTGTGTTGAAAATCTACCCAAAGGCATCAATTGCTTTTAGATTAAACGAGTCGATAAGCCAATCTCCTGTCTTATCCCTGCTTGTGAAGAAAGCACAAGGTGCGGGGCAGCGTTATGTTTTTGTGCTGGGCAGTTGATTTTGCACCAGAGGACGCTGCCTAACTGTGACTAACCATGTTCTGTAAAACGGGCTTGAAAGTGAATATTATTAAATCTCTGGTGTTCTGTTAATTCCAGCTTAATTCCATTAGTTCAAATTATTAATTCCACAATAATCCAAACATTTTCAGTTTACACACTACATGTAAGCATTACCATAGTTTTGCATTTGGGTCCAAGGTCTTCTGTTTGTGTTGAGCTGATTCTTCTGCTTGGGGCACTTCCGACCGTGTGGATCGGGTACTGCTGAAAAGAAAGGTAGCAAAAATGTTAATGGTTGCTCTTAGGACAAAAATGCTGATCAGTCAAGCAAAAGATGTACAACTATGGTTACATCCAAAACAGACTTCCAGAAAGAAAGATACAAGACTCGGAATCCCACCAGTAGGCTTCTTGTCAAATGAATGACATAGCAGGTGCTATCAAGAGGACAGTAGAGTATTTCAAAGATGGAAAAGAGATGAAGGAATGTGGGGTGGGGGGGTGTCCCCATGGGCCCCCCGGGGTGTCCCTGTGTCCTCCATCCTGGTCGATGCCGTGGATGTACCAGTGGAGGCTGTTGGTGGCTTTCCTCATCAGCCCGGTGTGGTCCCCTTCCTGTGGGGTGGGGGGGACACACGGATGACAACAGGCTCCCCAGATCTGAGGGGAGTGGTTGTGGGGGGCATTGGGATGCCCCCCCTTCCCATGTATCCTCGAGAGTTTGGGGGTGCAGAGATAGGGGTGTGGTATCACACCGCCAAAAAACCCTGCAGGTGGTGGTGGGGACAGCAGGGACAGAGTGTGTGGGGCAGTTGGGGGGTGTGGGGGGGTGACAGTGCTGGGACCCCCCAAAGCTCCTGCAGGGGAAAGTAGGGATGTGGAGGAGGGATTTGGGGGTCCCAATGGGGGAACTGGGGGTGCAGTGGTGTTGAGAAGCCTGTGAATATAGTAAATACACGATTTCCTGTCACGGAAGCTACTAAAAGTCAGCTACAGGAGCCAGTGGAGAAAAGGCAGTAGGAAGGGGACTGGCGACTGGCAGAAGGGTTATGCCACAGGAGGCCGAGCTGCAGGAATTCTTTTGGAGGCGCTCTCAGCCAGGGTTAGGAAGGTGACTTGCTTTTAGAAATGTGAGAACCACTTGGACTGGTTTATTGCCTTTAGAGAATTTTAGTTCTCAATACCAGTTGGCAAAATTTTTCGTTGTAATTCTGTGAAAAATGCAGTATTTTGAGGGTCAGGGGGAAATCGTGATCTGCACATATCGGTGTGAGATTTGCTTTGTTCAGAAAGGTTCTGTAAAGTCAGGTTAGTTCCTAAGTGACCTACCTCACTGCATAAGTAGGAAAATTAGGTCCTTTACCCCGGAAACGGGAAGGTGGTGCTCTTGTCTGGATTTTTCTTTTTCTCCTGAATGGATGAAGCAGTAATTCCCCAATTCACAGGTCTCCAAAGTAGTAGCATGCACACCTTTGCCTGAACCATTTCCCTTCCCCTGAGCAGCACGTCGTTCTCTTCCTGAATGCACCCTACCCTTCTTCCCTGAAGCTCCCACCTGCTTGCTCTGGTGGAGATACTGCACATTACTAAGTTGCACGTTGTCACGGCTTCCGTGCAATTTAGCGTGTGCGATACTTTCACAGGCGTGCATGCACAGGGGTATGGCTGTGGCTTAAAGTTACTGCAGCTTTCCAATTTGGTGGGGCCTAATGACGTTGTGAAATGGTCTTAAACCCAGATCAGTATTTTGAGCGATGCCTTGAAACACGTGTTAGTGGAAGTCTGTTCTGTAATGCCAGGAGGATGAGTCCTGCTTGTTTAGCGTTTCAGAAGGGTTATCGTTATTTGCTTCATTTTCTTCATTTGCCATGTACATCTCCAACTGGATCAGATTTTTCATTGGTTCTCTACAAGTTCCTGAAAGTACTAGTTGTCTCCAAAGAGGAAACAGCAATCATATCCTTAACTGAAATTTGCCAGAAAGTCAAAGAGAGATTGGATAGGAAGAAAACCTACAGTGCCTTAATGGCTGCGAGAGCCTCTTACTGGTTTTTCAATTTCTGTTTACTAACATTTAAAGACGTCTGAAATGAGCTACCATGCAAAGAAAGAAAGAAAGAAAGAAAGAAAATCTCAGCGGTTCAAGGATCTAGCTGGTTTGCGGTGGCATCCTGGCAGTAATGATGGAGAAAATGGGGCGGTGATACAGTTCCCACAGAAAACAGTAATCTTCCAGCGTGTAAAACTAATGCTTAGGCAAAGCAAAACGTGTGCTC